>NC_071277.1:11064823-11122323 GCF_023375685.1 Ictalurus furcatus | reverse complement strand
AAACATCGTAAACATCTGAAACAAATATATAATATAAACTAAGTATGAAAAATTTTGGAAGACATTTTACTATATATAAAGTGTTCATGTAGAATATTAGGCCACACTGTATTTTCCTCAAAATAGGAGGATTGGTCATAACCATGTCTCTGCTTGTCCACTGATATACATATATATCAAATTGACCTAGAAAAGGTCAATTATTTTAAGTGCAGTGTTCTAAGAGCTGAAACAAAGACAAACAAACAAAAGAAACACATATATATACATAGATTTACTTCTGTACTGCTTATCCTACACAGGGTTGCAGGGAGCCTGGAGCCTATACCAGGGAACTTGGGGCATGAGACAGGGGATACCCTGGACAGGGGGGGCAGCCCATCGCAGGGCACAATTGTGCACACAAGCACAGGGGAGAAGTTGCAAACTTTGCACACAGGGCGGAGGCAGGAATCAAACCCCCAATACTTGAGGTGTGAGGCAAATGTTTTAACGACTAAGACACCATGCCCCCTAGTGCAGAATCTTGAATATTAAATTGAACATTTACTTTGTTTTAAATATATTTCAATTTCAAACTCTAAAACCTTCTGTTTTAAAAGACTATATCTATTCTATATATAAACTAGCCATTTTATTTTGTGTGTGCATGCGTGTTTGTCTGTGTGTGTGTGTGTGTGTGTGTGTACATGTGACAATAATGTATGTGATGTATCTTCCGCTACAGATTTGCCTGGTCAGCATCAGATGGCAGCTCTGGACATTAGCTCCACTTTTCATGAAAGAATTTGGATGGCTGGAGCACTGAGAATATTCCACACTCAGTCAGGGAGAGAAATTCTCAATAATAAATATCACACTAATAATGAATGGGCCAGCGGCTGCAGTTGTCTTGAGGGCATAATATCTAATTTCCTTCCTATGTTTCATATTCCCACTCCTTCATGTTCCTACAGTCTGTGATTAAAGTCATCACTGCTCTCCACAGCTCTTTTTTTTTTTTTCAAATCAGCACGTAAATCTGGGTGGCAGGCGCTTGTTACAGACTAGTGTCAATATATTATGACAGACGGACAAATCCAGAATGTTAAGCACCCTTTGCCTCTGTGGGAAAACTACATTTGTTTCCCTCACAGACATGCATATTTTGGAAAGTAAAAGAGAGACAAGATTACTCTGGATTCCTTCTTATGGCTAAAGTTCTATAATCACAAATTATACAATAAATCATACTATATGTAAGGCCCAGTTAAGGTAGCCTGTGTCCCACCAATGAACTATAATATCAACTGAAAACAGAAGCACAGCATATCTTAGAGGTCAAACACTAATAGAGTGTCATCCTTGAAGCTGAACCGTCACTGAATCTTTACTTTGGACCTTCTCACATAAAAAGGGCTACAGCGTAGTACCTTGAGGTCACACAGTGATCCCACGATGGTATAGTTAAGCCACTCTAACTAAAGGTAGTATGTACAAGGCAACTATATACTGAAAGAAATCGAGAAGCAGCAAAAAATAGACTCACAGGACCACATAAGCCTGGGTGGCATGTTGAATCTCCTCCTCAGTGCAACCACATGCTCAGTGAATGCAAGGTAACATGATGATGACTTGATAGCTGACGTCACTAACAGTCTTCCGGAGGGGATTTTATCATGCAATCAGTACAAATTACATTCCACTTGATCCCCACACAAAGACCAGTGAGACACACATATGGAAAGAAGTGAGGCTGAGATGCACGATAGCAAACATGAGGCAGGAATGCACTGCAGAACATATAAATGGATTTTTTCTTAATAATAAACAAACAAACATATGTGGATTCAATTTTATGGATTTACAAAAAAAACAAAAACATTTTATATTTCATTTACTTAGTGATGCTAAAAAGAATGAGGATAATAAAACTGTTATGCATTGTCTGAGGCAACTGATAAATTTCATAGCATTGTCTGTGTGTCTCAATTCTGAAGGTCTCTAGTTTGTGACACGATGTACTGGAACCAAATTGTTTTGTGTTCGTGGAAAGTGTTCCTAATCACCCTGCCTTTCGCCCTCACTCTCTCTCTCGGTTCCTCTTCCTCTTATTATTATCTGGTAGACTAGACGTCTTTAGTCCCTATATCACTCAAACCTACGCAATAGATGTTTTGATTTTATCTGTGACCTGCTCCAATTGACATTTATCATTCTTTATCAATATTTATTGTGTGTATATATACTATGCTTTCTGTATCATTAAACTATGAAGCTTTCACTGAACGATGGTGTCAGTGTGACTTCTTCCTGGGCCCAGACGAGAGGAAGTCATCCAAAGCAGGGTTCAAATTTTGGTTCTAACTGGCATTGGACAAAGAACTTAACAGTTTCCTGGTGTCAGAAGTGGGATATCTGGACGGAGGTAAGTGAATGATTTTGATTCTTTCTACCTCCATGTAGATATCTGGATAAATCTTGAAGTATTGGTTGAAATATCACATTTTGATGCATGGTGTTTCCATGAACACAGTGTCTTAGAGACCCTGTGCACATATGAGTCGACAAAATTCTTTATGTTGAAATATCACATTTTGATTCACGAACTCTGTCTTAGAAACACTGTGCATACGTGATTCGACAAATTCAAAGTTCAAAATTGAAATTCGAATTTGGAGTTTGATGGAGGAGGACGCGAAGTTGGAGGCTCCTGCTGATTTCGATTAAAATTGTAATTAATTAGCGCTTTTCGGTCATACAATAGATTTTGACTTATTCTACTCTGTTTCCTTGTTTGCACTTTAACTTTGTGGTACGTTAAAATGTCTGGAAAGAACATGAAAACCCGTGGTAGCATTGAGACATGACTGAGGCCAAGTGTGCGCGCTGCGAGCGAGTCCCCTTCTTCCCCTGAATCCGCGTCGCCAAGCGGTGACTTTGACTTCGCCACACTCAGGCTCGAGCTGTTGGCTTTAATGAGGAAGGACATCGCCGATATTTTTGAAAAGGAGCTCCAGGAGACTTTCAGGGTTGCACTGTTTGCTGTTCAGCTTGACCTGCAGGCCATGAAAACACAGCTGGCTAGTGATAAAGTTGCTATCGAGGCTACCATGTCAACACTGAAAGGTACTATTGTGGAAACGGAGCACGCTCTCTCCGGTTCCACCGATGACATAGCTCACATGAAGACTACTATCGAGTCTCTCACTGCGACCGTGACTCAATTAGAGAATAAATGTGAAGATTTGGAGTCGAGGTCACGGCACAATAACGTTAGGATTGTCGGAGTTCCAGAGGGCGCTGACACATGTACAACTGCTGCTGTAGTGGTCTTGTTAAAAGAGGCATTTGGTCTGGAGAAGGAGCCGGTTTTGGACCGGTCCCCCCGGACCCTTCAGCCGAAGCCGAAGCCTGGTGAACGACCCTGAGCTATTGTGTGCAGATTTCACTATCACAGTGACTGTGTTGACATTTTACGCCGTGCGAGAGAGCTCCAGCGGATTAAAGTGAGGGATTTGACCATCTCCGTTTTCCCTGACTACACAGCCAAGATAGCCCGGGCCCAAGCTGTATTTAATGAGGTTCGGCGTCAACTTCGTGGTATTGAGGGCGCTCGCTATGGAATACTTCATCCAGCTTGGCTTCGCATTACATATAACGGTGTCCAGAGGGACTTTATTTCAGCGGAGGAATCAGGAGACTATATTAAACTCTTGATATCAGGGTGAACTGAATCACCTATACAGTGGCGTCTTTTTTGTTCTTCTTTTATTTTTATTTTTTGCACTCGGCCTTCCAGCTCTACAGTATTCGGATTTTTATTGAAGATATCGTCATTGCATTACTTCACCTAGATTTTGTGGACTCACTCCTCTTAAATCTACGTCTGTATTAATGTGGTTCTCTGTTTTGAGGCTCTGACTGGGTTAGAGTTTCTGTTTATTTAATTTTATTAGTGTTTTTTCCTCAGTTTTACGTGCTACACTGTTATATTATTTGTTACAAGTCTTTAAAAGTTAAGGACATTATATTTCTTATTGTGCACAGACTGTTTATCAGACTTGAAGTCAGTAGGGGCTTTTTCTCTTACTGGAACTTTTTGTCTTGCTAATTTTGTTGGTTACTGCCAGTTTTCACATTGTGGACAACTTTTGGTTATTGTGGGAAACACTGCTGTCTCATTTTTTTATGGAGACTTTGGGTGTGTGTGTGTGTTTGGGGGATTGTGAGAGTAAACAAAACATGCCAATGCTTTGAAGGATGTGAACTGGAACAGAGTAATGTTAGTCAATTGCGAATCTTTTTTTAGAGGATTTAAACCTAACATGGTGAACAAATTATATTATAGAATTCAGGCAATTTTACTGGGGTTATCTCATACAGTGTGACAAGTAATAATCTGGAAAGACCTTTGTAATATCACAGTCTAAACCTGGATTTAAAGAGAAGCAAATCAGTAAATGAATCACATGAAAATGAATCACATGAAAATGAATCACATGTAAATGTGTCATATGAAAATGAATAAATAAATTAAAATGTACCAAAAAAAAAAAAAAAAAAAAAAAAAAGAATAAGAAGTGGGATATCTGGACGGAGGTAAGTGAATGATTTTAATTCTTTCTACCTCCATGTAGATATCTGGATAAATCTTGAAGTATTGGTTGAAATATCACATTTTGATTCATGGTGTTTCCAGGAACACAGTGTCTTAGAGACCCTGTGCACATGTGAGTCGACAAAATTCTTTATGTTGAAATATCACATTTTGATTCACGAACTCTGTCTTAGAAACACTGTGCATACGTGATTCGACAAATTCTGTTACTACTTCAAAAGAAATTACATAGGTTGAAATATTACACTGTTTTAGTCCACGGTGGTTCCGCAGGCGCAGGTTACCACGTGATTCAACAAAGCATCTGATACCCGTTGTTTGATTAAACATTATAACCAACACTGTCTGATATTCTCTCGTAATTATTAAATTACAAGTCGTGATTATTAAATTATAAGCTGTAACTATGGGTGGAAATGGTCAGTCTAAAATCAGTGGATGTAAAAAAAAAAAAAAAAAAAAAAAAAAAAAGATAACAAAATCTACCACGGTTGTTGAGCAAACAGCAAATAGTGGATAAGCCAAGCTCTGACTCAGAGACAGAAGGAGCCGAAGCACGCTCTAGCACCGGTACCAATATTGCAGTGCTATTCATACAAGTAGGAAAAAGCTTTACACTGAAACCTCCTAGTATTATGGAAATAAAAGCAATATGTGATGCATTGCCTTCGACAGATGAACCTGGTAATTTTGTTGATTCACTTAAACAGCAGACTAGATACGCTCAGTCCAGACTTCACTGAGGAACTTTTACTTGCAGGCTCATGAATCCCTTAGCGCATTCTAATTTACTTCCAGAGTGAATGGGAAAACAATTCATGTTTGCCTTTAACTGGGAAACATTCCATTTTATTTTCTGTAATGTATCACGTTGATGGTGCTTATAGTTTTTGGGGACATAGAGATTCCGTAGTAGTGGGTTGATGCTGTGAAATGTAGTCAATAAGTTCTCATAGTTAAAACGTGATGGTAAAGTTTAGATATGCATCTCGTGTGTATTATTTTTAGTTTATAAATCACATTTATAAACACGTTTAAACAATATGCGCTGCAAGTGCGCTCAACCAATGCTGATATCATGTTCTACCACAACTTTATCATTCCATCTTCTCCTTTCAACCTACTAGGTAGAGACTTAATTAGGACCGAGGGTATGAGGCCCTATTGGATCTGCTCCATTTATGAGGGCCCAAGCACTGGTGGTTCGTGGCCCTATTGGATCTGCTCCGTGTATTAGGGCCCGAGCACCAATGGTGTGAGGCCCTATTGGATCTGCTCCATTTATTATTATCAGGGCCTAAGCACCATTGCTGCGAGGCCCTATTGAATCTGCTCCGTTTATTATTATTATTATTATTATTATTATTTAGGGCCCAAGCACAGCTGGTTCAAAGCCCTATTGGATCTGCTCTGTTTATTATTATTATTATTATTATTATTATTATTATTATTATTAGGTCCCGAGCACCGCTGGTGCCAAGCCCTATTGGATCTACTCCATTTATTATTATTATTATTATTATTACTATTATTATTATGTTCTCAAATGAATCACATTTTAGAGGGCCTAAACATATCTGAAACTCACGAAACAGACGCGTCAGAACCGGTGAAAATTTACATCTTGATAGGGGTTCCAGAATTGAGTGTGGCAAAATGAACTGGCTTAACTCAAACGTACAATGTCCAATCTGCTCCAAACTTCACATGTTTGATAAAAGTCCCGGCCTGAAGACATCTACATGCCAATAATCAGTTGTAGTCATAGCGCCACTTGCTGGCAACTTGAACTGCCTACCTAAAAAATTTCACCGATGTGTGCCTCACATTTCACCTACATGTATGAAATTTGATAAACATGTGTAACATGCCAATAAGTCCAAAAACATCTCTTGAACCCATGCCCTAAACTCAACAGGAAGTTAGCCATTTTGATTTTTCTCTGAAATTTTTGCACTGTTTTTTGCAATTTACAGGCCTCGTACTTTAACGAACTCCTCCTAGAGATTTCATCAGATCGGCATCATATTTGGTCAGTCTCATCTAAAGGCATTGACGATGCTAAATTGAGAAGCTTTTTGAGTTTTCACTGCATGGCTTGGGCATGGCGGTCTCACAAATTTTGATGTTTCGCCATGAAAATGGAAGTTGTTATAACTCGAACATACAATGTCCAACCGGCTCCAAACTTCACATGTTTGATAAAAGTCCCGGCCTGAAGACATCTACATGCCAATATTCAGTTATAATCATAGCGCCACCTACTGGTAACAGTAATTGACATGTTTTACACTGTGATATACTCCTACCAACATATTAAAATATGCCAACAGGTGGTTAATATGCTAACAAAGTGCTAGAAACATGTTATGATATGATTGCAACACTTAGCTAAGTGCTAAAGCATGTTATTAATTCCACAAAACTGGAAGTTTTAATAACACAAACATACAACGTTCACTGTGTACCAACCTTCACATATTTGATATGAATCTGGCCCTGAGGCTATCTACATGCCAATGTTCAGTTATAGTCATAGCGCCACCTACTGGCAACATGAACTGACATGTTTTACATTATCTCAGACATATAATGTTCAATCTGCACCAAACTTTACATGTTTTGTACAAAACCTGGCCTGAGGCTATGTGCATGCCAATATTCAGTTATAGTCATAATGCCACCTGCTGCCAACATAGACTGGCATGTTTTACACTAACTCAGACATAATGTTCAATCTGCACCAAACTTGACATATTTCATATGAATCCTGCCCTGAAGACATCTACTTACCAATATTCATTTACCATTGTACCACCACCTGCTGGCAACAGGAAGTGACATGTTTTACACTGTGATGCACTTCTATCAACATATTAAAATATGCCAGCAAGTGGTAAATATGCTAGCAACATGCTAGAAACATGTTAGAACATGCTAGCTACACTTAGCTAAGTGCTAAAGCGTGCTATTTCTGCTATTAAATAGGAAGTTATTATAACTCAAGCATACAATGTTCAATCTGCTCCAAAATTCACGTTTGATACCAATCTTGGCCTGAGGACATCTACATGCCAATGTTCAGTTATTTTCATAGTGATACCTGCTGGCAACATGAACTGACATGTTTTACACTAACTCGGATATACATTGTTCACTCTGCACCAAACTTCATATGTTTTATACTAATTCTGGCCTGAAGAAATCTACATGCCAATTTTCAGTTATAGTCATAGTGCCACCTACTGCCAACAGGAAATTACATGTTTTACATTGTGATCCTAACAACATACAAGGTCTAAAAACTTTTTTTTTTTTGGAATGGAGTTCCCCTGACAGAGCAGCCCCAATGTGCCCCCTGGTGTGAGGACTGCAGCTTTAATGTTTAAATTGAAGTATTCTTTTACTATGCATGATGGTAGATTCACTCTGTTAACTCCATCTAATCTGTGTTTCTTTTCTGTCTACCATGTCGGAGCATTAGAGGTGGTTCCTAAAACTTTATGGTATACTAATGAAAGCTTACTAATGAATTAGGCCTAATTCAGGTAACCCCTTATGCTGTGAGCCTTAAAACTAGTTGGCCCATTTATGGCTAACAGTATCTGCTATCAGCAGAAAAGGAGTTAGGCATACAGCCAGTGAATGATTCTTTACTCACGCAGGGCATTGTCGTTCATACAGTATCTCCCTACAACACACCTGTTAACCCTGTATAAAAACAAATGGGAAGGGTTGGCGTTTTACTCAGGACTTTAGGCGAATTAATAATATTGTAATTCCAAGCTCTCTTGTACCTGATGTGGCTTCTATTCTCACCAGTATTCCTCACACACACACACATTTCATGGTAGTGGATTTATGTAGCACTTTTTTCAGCATCCTTGTATCTGAGCAGACACAACCTATATTTGCTTTTACTTTCAAAAATCAATAATACATATGGACACGTCTTCCACGGGGTTTCCTAGACTCTCCCGCTGTGTTCTTGTCCGTGGTGCATTAAGCTCTCTCATCACTTGTTTTACTGGAGGGCTGCTGCCTTGTTAAGTTCTTTTATCAGCTGAAGGACATGAGCTCTGCACAGAGGGCTCTCTAAAACTCTTGACCCACCTGGCTCAGTGCGATTTCAAGGCCTTACTAACTAAACTTCTGCTCTGTCAGACACTGGTCCAATATCTAGGTTTGAATATCTCTCAGGGACAGCGCTGCCTAACCTGAGACCGAATGAGCACTATTGTCGAGGTCACAACTCCAGCCACACAAAGAGGTATGGTTTTCTGGGACTTGTAAACTATTGTTGTCAGTTCATTCCTGACTGCTCACACCATGGCAAAATTCCCAGACACTGTTGTCTCAAGGACTCTCTGCAAAACATTGAATGGACTAAGGAGATGCTGAACGCTGTACGCTGAACGCTATATAAAACAGGCATTAAGCTCAGCCCAGGTCCTGGGAATCCTGGAATACTTGGCAATGTTCCACCTGTATGTGTCTGAGGATGGGAACACTGTGGCGGGAGTCCTGGCACAGGCACATGGTGGTAGTTATCACCCAGTAGCATATCTTTCCAAATCTCCAGAAACTGTAGTACAAGGTATGCCTGCCTGTTTAACGACTGTTGCTGCATCTGCTCTCATGGTCACCGATGCTGAAAAGGTAGTTCTTTCAGACCCACTCACATTGCACACATCTCATCAGGTCCTATCTATCCTGAATAACATTCAGACACAACACATGATTGCTCAGCATAGCTCAGGATATGAAGCCATCCTTTGCACCACACACAACCTAACCATTAAATCTGTAACCACTGCTAACAACCCTGCAGTCTTGCTCCACAGACTTGACGGAATGTGACTGTTTGACGTACATACATGACTCCTCATCAGTCTGCTATGATCTGTCACAGACCTGGAAGGAGCATTCTCTGAATCCTTGTGACATTGATGTTGCTTTTTTACAGACACAGGCCTCTCCAGATGACCTCACGTTTTGGGCCTCGGAAGGTTGTTCCCCATTACCCAATGATGGTTTAATACGCTGCCCTGATGGCCGTCTTGCTCTTCCGTTCCTTGTGCGCGGTGTTTCTCATGTCACTTGAAGAGAGGTGACCTCTATGATAACATCAGGGTTTTGTATTCGAGACACTCACAAAACTGTTAAATTACTCCTCTATGCATGTTTAACATGCACAATAGTAAATGTACAAGGGAGAACCGCCAAACATGATGTATTACCACCACCTAATGGTCCTTTTCAGGCACTACAAATTGACTTCACACACATGTCAGCTATCAGAGGTCTCAAATATCTTCTAGTTATCGTGGATAAATTCTCTAATTGGGTAGAAGCCTTTCCATGCTCTAAAGAAAATGCTAATGATGTCATTAAAATTCTTGCAACAGAAATAATCCCATGGTACAGTATCCCCCTAACTATTGATAGTGACAATGGGGCACCTTTTGTTTCCACGGCAATACAGAAACTGTGCAAGTATCTAAACATTGATTAGCACTTTCATATTCCAGATCATCCCCTCAGCTCAGGGATTGGGGAAAGAAAAAAGTCGCACCATTAATGAATGCCTTAATAAGGGGCTTTTGGAGAACCCCTCAAGTAATTGGGATGATCTATTTCCTGCTGCCCTATGCGAACTTCACATGACTGCTAATCAGAAAACTAAATTGTGTCTTTTTGAGATCATTATGGGCAGGCCATTTCCCACTCCATGGACTAATGGTAACCCATTTGTTTGCTTAATAGGTGATCTGGAAATGATTGCTGGCAACTTCCATCAGGCCCTCATTGAAAAATTTAACAGTATTTATAGTGATGTTTCTGTTTCTCTCCCTCTGCCCACAGAACAGCCTACTCACTCTTTCCTCTCAGGTGACACAGTGGCCTTGGGTCACCCTACATGTGTGGTGGCACCAGTGGATTCACACCAGCCGCATCAAGTGCTTCCAGTGACAAGAGACAATTCTGCGATCAAGTAGCCCTGAGGGGGCCTCATCGCATCTCACCTCAACATATTCTCAACATATGTGAAAGGGGAACATTCACAGTCAAGCTGCTCTTAGGAGGCCTCTTCTCATTTCATTTAACACATACACATATAGCCTTGTTTTGTATTAGACATACATATGGAGAGTCTGTTATTTCCATGTTATTTTGATCCTTTGTCATTGTGCGGCCTTAAAAGGTGACTGTCTTTTAAGGTAATTAATACATGTAAGTATTGGATTCTGTAGTGTGTGTATTCTCAGGCAACTTTTGATTTCATGTCAGCCCGAACCAAGAACATTCCTAGATACTGGTTCTGTTGTCTTTTTGGACATAGTCCTAGTTGTTCTTGCTGTGATCCAAATAAAGAAACACAATCCTTGCTATCCTGCCATGAACCGCCTCAGCGTGCGCATGCTCATACTAATGATGTCACACATCCACAAGCGCACACACTCACACCCGCACAATGCTGTGGAGGTAATTTGGCTTGCTCCTTTTCACTAGAAATTGAGCAAAACATTTCTGACATGCACAAGGACTCATTTTGGATCTGTCATCACATGGGATCAGATCAGTTGTCTTCTAGGACACTACACAACATCACAACATCAGCCAATGCACAGAATAACTCTTGCTTAGTTCCTGTGGGAATAAATTTAGGACACAGGAAAACATGAGGCTCACAGAGTATGTAGTTTATTGAGAATCACTATCATACACCTCATACACTGGGGAGTGAACAGGACTCATCAGAGAATAATCAGTAGGTGGTGGATAATATGATGGTGTGTTTATAGCAAAGCTACTGTCATCATCAGAGAAAAGAATAAACGGGCCCTCCACACAGGATATGGCTGACAGATGAGCCTCAGTTTGAATAGATGCATGAGCATAGGTCACTGATGGAATGATACGATATGCGGGAGAATGAGTAAACCCTTGGGGTATAGGTGAAATGTGGAGCCATTCCGCAAAGCAGCAATATCCACGGCCAAATGTGCCAGCTGATGATGTAGATATTGATCCAGGCCTGAGAAATTGAGCAGTTGAGAGAGAGAAGGCCCAGCTGATTGAGGGTGTTCGCCAGCTGGACAGAGAACAAAGAGAGGACAAAAAAATTAGAACATTATATGTAACACAACAGTAGTGGCAATGCTTACTCATACACATATACAAGTATATGCAAAGAGTGTAGGAAACAGGTATCAATACACTGCATAGAAAGAGCACAAAGTTGAAAACACACACACACTCACAAAATGTTTAAGAACCACCAAAAACATATAACAAGCTTAGGACTAAAGAAAATGTGTAACAGTAAGCAATAATAATAATAAAAAAGTCTCTCTCACCCATAATGAAGGAATGGTAAAATATCCAAAAATGTCCAGAGCAATGGTGTGGTGAGATGTGCATTGCTTGGCTGCTGGAAGTGGAATGCCAATGAGGGACTTGGAAAAACTTTTAAATACCAGAAAGAAAAACATGAAGATATCCAATGGCTGAAAATGGGTTTTAAGTGAATTCCAAAGTGAGGAAAGTTGATTCTAATTGAATTTAAAAAGGGGAAAAGTAGAGTTTAAGGGGAAATCAAAAAAGACATAATTAAAACATATTTGGATTTCAAAATAATGAGATAATTGGGTGTAGACTACAATAACTGGGCATAGACTAAAGATAAGGCTGCATAAATAGGGCATTGAGTCTGTGTACAGATTCAGATCACTTTGGGACATCTCAATGATTGGATCTCATTGCTTTTTGAACAATAAACTGTATTTTTGCTTCTCTCATCCAACGTGTTGTAGACTTTTACTTCCATTTGTGCTTTTGAGTATGATCACTTGTGGAAAAAGGTAATTAGCACTTCTAGTTGTTTTTGACACAACATTTTTGGTGAGCCAGCCAGGAGGGAGTGACTGGGAATTGATTCGATCCCATGGGACTCCGTGGGCAGCAGAAACTGGCCGCATAGGAAATAGGTAAGCAGACACCTGTTTTATTCAAAGTTCTGCTGTACTAAACTTTCTGTCTGGGAGTGGGAGGCCCCAGGGAGGGGAGAGAGGAGCCGGTCCCCTGTGCAGGAGCCAAAAGGCAACTCTAAGATAAATAATTGGGTAAAGTAATTGAAACCTCTGGAAGAACAGTCGATGGGAGAAGTAAATGGTGCACTTATATAGCACTTTGATCCAAAGCGCTTTACACTGTGTCTCATTCACCCATTCACATGCACACCCACCCACCAGTGGTAGCAGAGCTGCCATGCAAGGCACTAACTTGCCATCGGGAGCAACTTGGGGTTGAGTGTCTTGCCCAAGGATACTTCGGCATGTGGAGTCACATGGGCTGGGAATCAAACCGCCAGCCCTATGATTAGTGGACAACCCGCGCTACCACCTGAGCCACAGCCGCCCCTTAAAAGAAATTAAGTTTGGGCCTCTGATAAAAAAAGAACCAGAGGATTATGTGAATGTTTTAATGTGTGCTTCTGTGGTATGTGTGTGTGAATTCTGAAAAGCTATAGTTTTAATGAATGAGTGAATAAGAAATTCCTGTGATACCGCTGTTGAGGCTAGGGTTTGGAACCCCCTCAACAAAGCCGCTTGGAGACAGGAAGCTTGAGGCCTCACTCCCTTGATACCGCTGCCAAGGTAAGGCAGGGCTGCTTGGTGAGGGAGAAACCCTGGATACCACTGCCAGAAAAGGGCAGGGCTGCTTTTTGGGGGACAATATCCTGGGCATCTGCTGAAGAAGGGGTAAGAGCAGGAAGAGCCAACCCTTTTGGTGAAAGCAGACCCTGTGTGTGTGTGTGAGCATGTGTGCTTGTGTGAGTGAGTGAGAGAGTGTGATGTGTGAGTGTAGGAGATGAATGCATGAGTAAATGAATAAATAAATACCTATTAGAGTGGATACAATATTGGGCTATCTGATCTGGCAAGTGGTGAAGAGTTGCAAATATATTAGATAGTAGTAATAAATGAGGTGTAACTGGAAAGCAATGTATGAAAAGGTGTGGTAGTTCTTGTGGAGGGTTATGTGGATATTTGGTGAATATTTTTGAGCTCCTAGGAAACGAGGTGGAGCTGAGAGTCAGAAGGGAGAAGAGACCTACCACACCTCTATGCTCCAGTAAAAGAGAAACAGATAAGAGCACGAGAATCATAAGAACAGAAAAAATGGAAAAGGAATTGGAATAAACATTTATAATCACAAACACCACGTTTTGCAATTATACCTAGTCACACAAGCAGTGAAGATGGCTTAGTGGAGATTTGCCATAAATTCACTCCAGACAACTCTGTAGCATAATTATTACTGGTATTGCCAGGAGTTGAGCGGCTAGCAAGGGGTTGCTCACGAGGGGTTGGGTCACACGAGATACAGACTCAGGAAACTACCCAACTGATATATTTTGGTGATAAAACACATAAGCAACCTAGGAGTAACCAGGGAGTAGACAAGATTAACAGAGTATGGAGCCTCCAGTAGTGATAATAATAAGGAAACATAAAGATGAAAAGTACATAAGGCATTATTGCAAGAAATGGCATGACAGGACAGCTGGAAAGTCACAATGGCTAACAGAGAGAACATTTGATTAACAGATGTGCCAAATGATGAAGCAGAGGTTAGCTTGCTGGAATGAGAAGAAAAAGGGAGAAAAAGCCAAGGCCAGGCTGGAGAAGAAAGAGGAAATATGGATAGGGAAAGGAAAGAACAAGCAAGGAACGAGCAGGAAAAGAAAAGGAGGATGCTAAAAGAGAAGAAAGTTAAGGAGCACAAAGAGAAACCAAAGCAAATTGAGGGGGAGAGTGAGAAGTCGGAAAAGGATAGGGAGAAAAGGACATTGTCGACATGCGGGGTGCAGCAGGGACCCCAAACCATCTCCATGCACGGTGGGAATTTACCCATTAGTGACACAATGTGGCATACAGAACACCGAAGGATGGGAACCTGCTAGGATGAAATTGCATGGAACATTTGACAGGATGTGCAGACCACTGAATGAAGAGGACATGAGAGGAGACAGGGTCTACATCACACAGAGACACAAAAGGATGCGGTTTGTGCCCCACATGAACACAAGCATAGAAGACAAAGAGGTGCAAGCATACTGGGAAAGTTTAATGTTTTTTTTTTAAATGAGTTGGTTTTTTTCCCCCACTGTAGAAACTTCATGTTGAACGAATTCCATCTTCTCCTTTATTGCCAATGGAAACTTTGTTCTTTTCTTAGATTAAAAGTTATTTAAGAATTGGTTTAAAGTGAACACAGAAGTCAACACACTGAAAAAAAGCACACATACATAATTTAAATTCGTACATCGGTTCCACGTGATTGAATTGAGTTATATTGCACTGTACTGTGTGAATCAATCACAATTAAATGTATTATGTATTAATTTAAACATGTGGCAACATTTATCAAATGTGTTTTACAGAAAGAACATATTCACAAGGTGATTTACACATCCTGACTATCACAGATACTCAGAGGTGAGTAGTAACGTGTTACTTTTCTTTGTTACATTTACTTCTGTAACTTTTTGAAAAAAAAAAAAAAAAAAAAAGTACTTTTAATAGTTAACTGGCCATACTTCTACTCTTACTGAAGTTCACTTTTAATCACAGAAATGTACTTTTTCTTCACTACATTCGGTGCCGTTCCTCTGTTACGGTTAAATATTAATGAATACATGTAGTTTTGATAATTAGCTTAAGTTATGTATAATGATGTTGCGAGCCTCACGATACGCTGTAGTGGTCTGACAACAACCGCTCACATTTTTAGCATCCTGGAGAGTGGGGAGAAGCGAGCGTATCTGCATGCGCACGCGCACACACACACACACACACACACACAGTTCTCCATGTAGTCTGAAATTCAGGATTTTAGTAACTTGAGTAGTCTTCAACATGCCGAAGTGTCCTTGGGCAAGACACTGAACCCCAAGTTGCTCCCGATGGAAAGCTAGCTCTTTGCATGGCAGATCTGCTACCATTGATATGTGTGTGTGTGTGTGTGTGTGTGTGTGTGTGAGAATGGATGAATGAGAACCAGTGTAAAGTGTTTTGTAGAACCGCTAAGGTTAAAAAAAAAAAAGCACTATATAAGTGCAGACCATTACCACGATCACTGATACATGATTAATAAAAGTCACAAATATGACACTTTCCATATCCATCTTCTACCACTTTTTCAGGGTCATGGGGAACCTGGAGCCTATCCCAGGGAGCATTGGGCACAAGGCAGGGTACACCCTGGACAGGGTGCCAGTCCATTGCAGGGCACAATCACACACCCATTCATACACTACTGACATGCCAATCAGCCTACCATGCATGTCTTTGGACTGGGGGAGAAAACCCCCGCAGCATGGGGAGAACACGCAAACTCCGCACACACATGGCCCCGGCAGGACTTGAACCCTGGACCCTGGAGGTGTGAGGCGAACGTGCTAACCACTAAGCCACTGTGTGCCCCAATTTTATATATTAAATTTAAAAAAATATATAATATAGTTGTCTTGAATGTCTCAATCAGCTCATAAAAAATATAAATGGGACATCCATCAACTGAAAGCACTCTGTTGGAGTTAAAATTTAAAGTATCATTTTGTATTTAGTTACTTCTGTTTCTGAGTAAATAAGCATTATTTTATCAAATCACAAGTCTGTTTTGATTTGATGGGCAGAAGCTGTACTAAATGATGAATAACAAATCACAAACATGAGACATAAAATAATTTTATATATGCAATTTATTAGATCCTTAAAATAAAAAGACCACTAAATAGTGAGCAAAAATGAATAATTGTTGGAATTATATGAATGATTGGCAGTAACTTGCTAATAGTCCATCACCTGAATCTTTCTAATTGGCATGGGCTGCAAGTCAGTGTTGTTCACAGGGAATTAATTTAAATGTTACCTTGATGAACTTTCTACAGTGAAAAAAAAAAAAAATGCCTTGTGTATAATAATAATAATAATAATAATAAAAAGTTGAGCTGAGAACCCCAGGTGCTTGCATAGTAAGCCTGCATGTTACCACTACACTATTCTAACACACATATAGGAGCCACCTTTATTTAAAAGCTATAGTTATTGTACCTGTACTATGAGACTCGATCATGCTCACTTTATATTTTACATAATCTTGTAATTAGAAACTTGTTTAAATTAGGTTTATCATACGTTTTGATGAGAAATGTAATATTTTTATGTGAGCCATTCGACCACAAATTCCATTTTTATTGTACTGTGTTCAGGTACAGTATGTTGTTCCATGTGCCACCTGGTGGTTATTGTGTGACGCACAACAAATGAATTTAAATTCTTAGAATTGTGCATGTAGTATGATCACACGTGACGAATCGTGTGATACCGCGTGAAAAAACACGCATTCTTAAAGGTCACATATGTATTGTGTCAGACTGTGGGCAAAGGTCAAACCAAAGAAATAGAGTTGTCCAGCTTGAAGAAAGAGATGGATGACCGCAGGTGTTATCCAATGCCATTTGGCCTGAGCCGGAATGTTGTATGGGGAGCAATATGGAAAATGCACCCCCATGAAGTTAGATCCAGGGCAGAAACTGTAAAGCTGAAAGAGGAAGAAAATATTACAAAGTTTGTGCAAGAATTTCGGGACAAATGGAGAGACGAGACAGGAGGAAAATGGGATGAGTCCTCTGCCAGTGCAGGATTATGCTAAAGAAGGCCCTACCCGAGGATGTGCAAGAAAAATTACAAGGTGTAGTGGGACTGAACACAATGGAATGTAATGGAACATGTTTATGGCACATGTAACACATGTGTACCAGTACAGGAAAAAGAAAAAGGAGACTAAAGAAGCAGCCGAGAAATTGATGACCCAACTATATAAGGCACAGCTGGGAGAAATAGTAAGAACAAAACAGGAAGAGAAGGAAAAGAAGAAAAAGCGTGCCAAACAAGCTGCGCTGATTGTGATGCCACAAGCCACTGCATCTCAGGAACAGTCAATGGTGGCCCCCGTCCCAGTGGCGGCACCAAGACAAGCAATATACACTCCTGTACAGATACCCGCTATACAGCTGGCGCTTGTTGAATACATGTATATGGGAAGGCCCCAAGCCCATCCTTCAACTGGTACCAATTCTTCAGTTTTTCTGGCAGTTGTACCATGGCTGCTAAGCCATGTGGAGGATGCAGTCCCTCATGTCTCTCTTATGGTCACAAATAAGTTTGAACCTAAAGATTTAGGACCAATGGTTAAGCAGTCTAGGGATGTGAGGGAATGGAAACCAACCGAGAACCCATATTTACACAGGTCACCTCATGGGCAGTTCATATGCATCTCTGTAACAGCAGTAGACCCAATGGTAGCGACATGTGATTCATGATAGGACAAAGGTAGCTGCAGGGGAAAGGCAGATGATGGTAGAGGCAGGAAAAAATGCAGATGAGGACGAATTGCTGAGAAAGGTGCCAGATAAGTTATGGTGAAAGCATCCAACAGATGTAGGGTTAGTTGAATCATCCCCACAAGTCAGGGAAGGTATAAGACCAATCATACAAGGGCTAATCGAAGTAGGTGTACTGATGCCCACCAGGAGTCCTTGCAACACCCCAATCTTTCCTGTCAAGAAGCCCGATTAAGATAAATGGAGGTTGGTACATGATTTGAGTGCTATAAATGTGATAGTGGTACCTGAAATGCTAATTGTTCCAGACCCACACATGTTATCAAAACATACCTGAGGGAACAAAGTGGTACATGGTAATTGATCTGTGCGCTGTAGTTTTTTGTGTACCTCTCCACCCAGATTCACACCATCTATTTGCATTCATTTACGCTGGACAACAATTCACATACACGCGACTTCCCAGGTATATTGTGAAAGCCCCTCTACATATAACCAGGTTCTAGCTCGTGACCATGCTACTCTGAATTGTCATAGCACCCTGTTACAGTATGTGGATGACTTTCTGCTTTGTAGCCTGACTAAAGAACAGGGTCAGGAAGACTCGATAAACGTCTTAACTATGCTAGCCAAAAATGGCCACAAAGTGAGTAGAGAAAAACTTCAGTTTTGTAAACCTAAAGTACAGTACTTTGGACGTATCCTAGAAGGGGCAAGCCACAAATTTTCACCTAAACACGTGGAAGCCATTGGGAAAGTGCCCCAACTGCAAACCATATGACAAATGTTAACGTTCTTAGGAATAGCAGGTTTTACCAGACCATGGGTCTGTGACACTGTGCTAATAGTTCAACCTCTCCGTGAGTTAATCAAAACCGCAGACCAAATTCAGCCAAATGTTCCTCTAACCTGGACCCCTGGGGCGTTAACCGCATTTGAATCGCTCAAAGCCACATTGACATTGGCACCTGCGTTGGCAAACCCTGATTACTGTAAAGCCTTTCACTTGTATGTTTCAGAAAAATGGGGCTTTGCATCTGCTGTATTGACACAACAACAACGTGTAGGCAAACAACCTATAGCGTACTACAGTACCACATTGCATAACGCTGAGAAGGGAATGCCACAGTGTTATTGGGCCTTGGCGGTTGCCACATTCGCATACCAAAAGGCATCCTCAATTACGATGGGGAATCCAGTCATGCTATACACAACACACACATTGCATGCATTATTGACCAGTCAGACTTTCGTCATTACCAACTCGCAACTCACAAGGTACGAGTTCATTCTGTCAGCACTGGAGCTAACCATAGAAAGGTGCAACACAGTCAATCCCACGGACAAAATGATTACTCCACAAGACGGGTTGCCCCATGAACGCGTGTCCGAATCAGAGACATTACTTAAAGCACTTGCTGACTTAGAAAATCAACCCTTATCAAATTCACAACATGTTTTCTTTGTAGATGGGTCGTGTTTTCGAGCTGATACAGGGAATAAAGCTGGATTTGCTGTCATAGAGGCTAGGTTTGATCTGCTTTAGTTTAACACAGTAATGGAGGTCTCTTTACCCCAACCCTGCTCAGCACAGTTGGTGGAAATCAGGGCTCTGACTGCTGCATGTGAAATAGGGAGTGGAAAAATTACTAGGATAGCCTTCTTTCATCTCAGAAATATTGCTAAGATAAGAAATATAATGTCACTACATGATGCAGAAATATTAGTTCATGCTTTTGTCACCTCTAGGTTAGATTACTGTAATGCCTTACTGTCTGGATGTTCCAGTAGGAGTATAAACAAACTCCAGTTAGTCCAGAATGCAGCTGCAAGAGTCCTTACTAGAAACAGAAAGTATGACCACATCACCCCAATCTTACCCACACTGCACTGGCTCCCAGTAAAATTTTGCATTCGTTATAAAATACTATTATTGACCTATAAAGCATTAAACAGTCTCATGCCACAGTACCCAAGCAAACTTTTGGTCTTCGATGATCCGCCACACCTACTTAGATCAAAAGATGCAGACTATTTGTTGGTAACCCTGATGTAGCCTTCACTATTCAAGGTAAGAGCTTTCTCTTACAAAGCCCACAGTTATGGAACAGCCTTCAAATTAGTGTTCAGGACTCAGACACAGTCTGTGTTTAAGTCTAGGCTGAAAACATTCATTTACTCAAGCTTAGCATGAATAGGCTTTCTTATGCAAAGTACACAGTCTTATCCATCACGGGATAGTAAGCATACCTAATAATCTCTCCCTCGCTCCTTCTGTTGAGCCACACAATTTTATGGAGATGCCAGTGATCCTGACCCTTTCTGCTCTCTGGACCTGCCTGATCCATCCTGATGCCCTACCGCTGGATGGAGCTCTCATCAACTGGAGGCTATAGCCTAGCAATTGCTTAGGATGGTACCGCTTGAAGTACTATGGAAATTGTTTTTGACCTCAATTCTACATGGACATTCTTGCTGTGGTTGCTGGGACTAGGGTTGCCACTATGGCCTTGGGACTGCAATTACCACATGTAGTTTTGCACTCAGGTCTCCTTTGGTGAACAGTGGACTAGTACAACAAACAGATTACATGTTAAAACCATAATGAACTTTCTTTACTTTCACACTATCCGTTGTTACCCAGATGAGGATGGGTTCCCTTCTGAATCTGGTTCCTCTCAAGGTTTCTTCCTCAGATCATCTTAGGGAGTATTTCCTTGCCACCGTCACCACTGGCTTGCTCAATAGGGATAAATTCACACACTTAATCTGTATCCTGTGTTTATATGTTTCTATAAAGCTGGTTTGAGACTATGTCCATTGTTAAAAGCACTATACAAATAAAATTTAATTGAATTGGTAAAAGCGGTACAATTTATACTTCGGCATATGCATATGGTGTATGTCCTGTATTTTGGCATACATGGGCACAGAGAGGATTTCAGAGGGCAAATGGGTCCACAATTACTCATGGAGCAGCTATCTTGTTGTCTGCTATGACCTTGGCAGCCAAACTAGCAATTGTGAAATGTCAGGCTCACAAGACTGATGGTACTATTGTTACTACGGGTAACACAATAGCAGACGAGTCAGCAAAGAAAGCTGTGTTAGGAACAGCTCCAATGATGGCCTCGAACCCAGGAGAGGAAGAGGTCCGGCAGCCGGAAGAGGATAATATGGAACAAATTGTGGAAATACAAAATGAGGCTAGTGAGGCAGAAATGGCTAAATGGATAGCTAGAGGGGCAAAGAAAGAATGGGGATCGGGGTTGTGGTGGAGTGTATATGGCTTGTGTGTGGCCCCACTGAGTCTCCTACTGATGCTCTTAGAAGATGCACATGGTGTAGACCATGCTAATAGAGGAGAAACCTTGAAGAAAATCAAGGAAGTTTGGTGGTCCCCCTACTTACCTAAAATGATTAACCAGTCACTAAATCAATGCAAGACATGCATATGACACAATGTCCACAAGAGCTTTACAGCCCCTATAGGACACTTTCCAGAACCGAGAGGACCATTCAGACACATAATG
Source organism: Ictalurus furcatus (assembly GCF_023375685.1). NCBI lineage: Eukaryota > Metazoa > Chordata > Actinopteri > Siluriformes > Ictaluridae > Ictalurus > Ictalurus furcatus. Next base: position 11,100,776 of record NC_071277.1, on the reverse strand, counting down.
GATTTTGTGGATATGGGCAGTGGCAATCGGAAGCAGGGTAAAATATACATATTGGTGGTAGAAGACCGCTTCAGCCGTTGGGTAGAGGCTGTTGCAATGGCCAGTCAGGGGGCGTTAACAGTAGCTAAGTTCTGTGTAAGGAAGTTATTCCACGGTTTGGAATCCTGGATTTCATCAGCTCAGACACTGCTCCGCATTTTGTTAATCAGGTTATAGATTGTGTAGCTAAAGCCTTGTGTATGGGGCATAAACTGGGGTGTGTGTGTGTGTGTGTGTGTGTGTGTGTGTGTGTGTATCATCTACAGTCACAGGGTATGGTAGAAATGGCAAAGGGAGTAATAAACAAGGTTACAAAATTCTGTGAAAGCTTGCGGCTTAACTGGGCACAAGCATTGCCACTAGTCCTAATGAAAATGCATTCCCAGACTAACCGTACTACTCATCTAACCCCACACAAAATATTGATGGGCTACCCTATGCCTATGACATTTACTCAGGGTCCCTACAAAGGCCCACCTCTTGAACAGCTAGAGGGAGAAATGCAGGAATATGTGCTCCACCTAACCCAAATCCACAGGCATTTGTATTCGCAGGTTCACGAGGCAATCCATGGTGAAGATGTCACCACACCAGAGAGACTGGTGGAACCAGGGGACTATGTGTACATACACATGTTCAAAAGGAAGCACTTCAATGACCCTTGAAGAGAAGCACCATTCAAAGTGGTTGCAGAAACTCCAACTGCAATAAAGATTGATGGAAAGATCACAGGTACCACCTAAACCACTGTAGCTGTGGGGCTGGAAAAGGTAGACTTTTGCACCCTATGGAGGACAGGGAAGATCCAGCATCCTACTCAAGGAGGACAAGAAGTACCATCCACCATGGACTCCTGCATCCCACCGGAGAAGACAGTACACTCACAGGAGATGATCAAGAGAACTTAGACTTTGCAAGCAACAGCGATCTGGATGACCCACAGGCAGGTCCGTGACACAGAACACATGGACAAGTTAGGAGGAGGAAAGAACTCAGAGCGTGCTGACAGGCAACAAGTAACAGCAACACCCCTATGAGCACACTCAGTGGTAGCACTCATGAGTCATTATATATATATATATATTATATATACACACACACATACACACATACACACTCACAGTAGCGATCCTAGACAGCGGTGGGCTGAGCACAGACACACAGGAGGCTGTTTCTGAGGCAAACGTGCAGAGTTTATTTAAGTGCAGTGAGGGTGTGAGGTGCAAAGGAGGTGCAGTGGGGTGAAGTGCTCGGGCGCCGGTGTCGTCCACTGGGCTGCCAGGGCCATGCTGGGGGCTTTCTGAGCGGCTGAGATCCCGTTCTGCAGTCAGCCGGCGCCGCGGGTGGAGCCAGGGGGCGAAATCCTCGGTTTCCTCCGAATTCTCTGCAAGAGACAAGACAGATTATCATGCATGCCTTTGGGGGCTCTTTCTCCCTTTGCGAGCGGAGGATTGCCCTTTTATATGCTCCCATCGGCTGATGGATGGTGGAGAATTGCCGCGCTGTTTATCAGCTGCCAGCCACGTGTGTGTCGGCGGCCCAGTCCCGCAGCCAAGCACGCTCAGACGGTCTAAAAACATTGGTGGTGCTAAAGCGGAGCTGTCTCTTCAGCACCACCGCGGCAGTCGCAGGAGGAGCGCTCTTTACTTCTTGTGCGCCAGCCGTTGGCCTGTCGCCACAAATATACATATATAAATACACACGTATACATACATCACACACATGTATACAGTGCATCCAGAAAGTATTCACAGTGCTTCACTTTTTCCACATTTTGTTATGTTACAGCCTTATTCCAAAATGGATTAAATGCATCATTTTCCTCAAAATTCTACAAACAATACCCCATAATGACAAGAAATAAGTGTTTGAAATCTTTGCAAATTTATTTAAAAAAAAAAAAAAAAAAAAAAAAAGCACATGTACATAAGTATTCACAGCCTTTGCTCAATACTTTGTTGAAGCACCTCTGGCACCAATTACAGCCTCAAGTCTTTTTGAGTATGATGCTACAAGCTTGGCACAACTATTTTTGGGCAGTTTCTCCCATTCTTCTTTGCAGGACCTCCCAAGCTCCATCAGGTTGAATGGAGAGCGTCAGTGCACAGCCATTTTCAGATTTCTCCAGAGATGTTCAATCGAGTTCAAGTCTGGGCTCTGGCTGGGCCACTCAAGGACATTCACAGAGTTATCCTGTAGCCACTCCTTCGTTATCTTGGCTGTGTGCTTAGGGTCGTTGCCCTGTTGGAAGATAAACCTTCACCCCAGTCTGAGGTCCAGCGTGCTCTGGCGAGGCCCAGCCAGAGCCCAGACTTGAACTCGATTGAACATCTCTGGAGAAATCTGAAAATGGCTGTGCACTGACGCTCTCCATTCAACCTGATGGAGCTTGGGAGGTCCTGCAAAGAAGAATGGGAGAAACTGCCCAAAAATAGTTGTGCCAAGCTTGTAGCATCATACTCAAAAAGACTTGAGGCTGTAATTGGTGCCAGAGGTGCTTCAACAAAGTATTGAGCAAAGGCTGTGAATACTTATGTACATGTGTTTTTTTTTTGTTTTTTTTTTTTTTAAATAAATTTGCAAAGATTTCAAACAAACTTATTTCATGTTGTCATTATGAGGTATTGTTTGTAGAATTTTGAGGAAAATAATTAATTTAATCCATATTGGAATAAGGCTATAACATAACAAAATGTGGAAAAAGTGAAGCGCTGTGAATACTTTCCGGATGCACTGTAGTGTCCACAAGACAAGATTATAGCTAAATTCATAAACATTACCCTGTTCAAAAGTTACATACCCTTGATTCTTAATACTGTGCGTGTCATTACCTGGATGATCCACAACTGTTTTTTTGTTTTGTGATAGATGTTCATGAGTCCCTAGCTTGTCATGAGCAGTTAAACTGCCCACTGTTCTTCAGAAAAATCCTCCAGGGCCTGCACATTCTTTGCTTTTCCAGAATATACTGCATATTTGACCCCTTTCCAACAGTGGCTGTATGATGTTGAAACCAGTCTTTTCACACTGAGGACAACTGAGGGACTTATTCACAATTTTGTTAACAGTATTAAGATTTAGCAGATTCTTCAAGGGGTATGCAAACTTTTGGGCATAACTGTATATAAAATTCTAATATTTTGTAATGTCCAACAGTCAACATTTCATTTCTCAGCAGTTTTAGTACATTATCTAGGTATGAATAGTATACTACAGCTCAGTAATTTTGCAAACACATTTGCTCTAAATGTACAAAAAAAAACCCAAAAAAACAAACAAAAAAAAGAATACTGGCTATATATTGTACAATCTAGCACTTATAGACCCCAGTCTAGAATTAACAGGGTCAAAAGCGGTGTTAATGCACTGACTAAGTCTCCATTTTCAGACAAACTGAGCTCAAGCACTCAGATAAAACCTCTAGTAAAGAGGGTGGGTCACAATCTTTGTCCCCAATTACTGCAAGCACATATTTCACATTCAGACACAGACACCACACATAAACAGCCTGGGGGTGCCTGTTATTGATGCTACACCCCCAAGGACATGCAGATATGGGCCCCTATCTCACAGCCTTTTTTTTTTTTTAACTCACCATAATATACCTCTTCCATGCTACCATTTACAGTGTTGGGCAAAAGTCCTATAATTAAAAGTAGACTAGGTGTGTGTTTGGGTTTGCTTGCAGTTGGGGTGATACATAAAACAAGCACGTTGTCCCTCAAATCTACACTCCCAGGCTCCCCTCTCAATTCCCACATAAATTAACAGGCAACCACCACTGATGCATTAAATTGCCTTGTGTTGGGTGTGCTGAAGACGACCAGATTATTTATTATTTCTGATTAAAGTACTTCCTTCACTCTGCTGTCGGAGTACATGGCTTTATTTTTTATGCTAGGTTATATTAATCCTAAGACATTTTGAATTGTTACACACAGGTTTTGAATAATTAAGTGCACACAGTATTCTAATTAAATGTAAATATGAGCAAAGTAGGCTGTGAACATTTGCGTTTATTGGATAACCTTTTGATCTTTTGCTTAAAAAAAAAAATCATAAAATACTCTGCTCTCATGGATATCAAACAATTGCAAACACAACACAGATTTAGAAAAAATATCTTTGTTAAATATAGGTGTGCAACAATTATTAGCACCGTTTTAGTCAATACTTTTTGTGCTACCTCCCTTTGCCAAGAAAACAGCTACGAGTCTAAGATGCAACTAACTTCTGCAGATCTCCAGCTGTGATCCCTGGAGATTTTTTGGCCACTCTAACCATCCTCTTCACACTGCATTGAGACAACAGACACAAAACATCCTCTTCCAGGTTGATACAGAACATTTCCAGTTGACTGGAACTTAATTATTGCCCTGATGGTGGAAATGGGCATTTTCAGTGCTTGTGCAATTTCTTCCCATTTTGTGAAGCTCAACACCCTTTTGCCACACATTACAGCTATATTTCTTGGTCTTACCCATTGTTATGAATGATTAAAGGCCTATGTGTTACCTCATTCATACCCCTGTGAAACAGAAAGTCATGGTTGAACAATTTCCTGCTCCTAGTCAGGTGAGCTACAAAAAGTAAAATATCAGTGTGAATATACTTCAAATATATTTCTCATAAATTCATGGGGGTGCCAATAATTGTTGCACACCTATAGTCAACAAAACGGTTTTATATTTATTTATATATATATATATATATATATATATATATATATATATATATATATATATATTATATATATATATATATATATATATATATATATATATATATATATATATATATATATATATATATAAAATAAACCTGTGTTGTGTTTGAGATCCATGAAAGCAGAGTATTTTTGTGAATATTTTAAACAAAAGATCACAAGGTTAAAAAAATAAAGAATTTTTCACAGCCTTCTTTGCTCATATTTACCAAGGGTGACAATATCAGTGGAGGGCACTGTATCTAGGTCACTATTTAAATTTAAGCAAACATGTAATACTGACCATGTTAACACCAAAGATTTAAATTAAGCTAAAAGGTCAGCAAACTCAAATTAGAAGTAAAAAGGTTAAACAAATCATTTCGGATTTTACAATTGTTGACAATGTGAAAGTGTTAACCTATAACCTGTATGAGTATGTGTGTGGTATGCCATTTGAGACACTACTGATGTCTTTGTGTCTCTCCCTACACGTGAAATCAAATGGCATGAGTAATAGGCAGTGGCTGCACAGGGGCAGACAAAACAACTGCTGCAACGACACAATTCCTCTGGCATAACAAAATCTTAAAAATCAAATGTTAACTCTGTACATTATGTACAGATCTGTAGATGGAATAGACACAGATGAGTCATGTGTGCTCAACCATGAATGAGAAATATAATTAGAGTTTTAGTACAGGGTATCCATGACACTCATCACTTAATTGTCTAGGGGAAACTGTGCACAGTGGATGCTCATTTCTTATCCGTTCTCTCCTTCTGTCTTTCTCTATCTATAAAAAAAAATTCTTCCCTATAGTCATTTTGTCTGTTTTCCTGCAATTAATTAATGCATCCCCAGCTAGTTAACGGTAGCACTTGTTTCAGAACACTGATAGAGGAAGGGCAAAGGGCGGCAGCAAGCCTCGTCTTTGTGGCTCCAGGCCTTCGCTTTCTCAGCCATGGCGCTCACACTATTTATCAAAACCCTTTTAAGGAAAGATAAATCTGATTTTATGCAAGAAGTCTCTTGGGTTTCAATTAACTAGAGGTCATGTTGCAGATCTATTGAAAAAAAGAAGAATGATGCTAAAGAAGAAGACAGAGATACAGAAGGGAGTGTTTTTTTTTTAATTAATATGACCTAATTAAACATTTGTAAAAATGCATGAGAGGCAGCATGTGAGCCTCATGTGACATGGCTGGTATGGTCACATGTGCTTTCAATATTAAAAACTGACTTGGAGAAAGTTTTATTTGCACTGGCCTAAAGAGAGCTCTGTCCTTGAAACAACAACACCACAAGAAATTTATCAGTGTGAGTTTTTTGATGTGTGTCTATAGAACTCATTGAACTCAGGGCTGTAAACAGCTCTGAATGCTTATAGCAAACACAGTTGCTGTATTTTACTGGTGACATTTTACAGAATTGCCAGCATGTATGATATTCAACAGGGAGCAGCCATGCGTCAGTTAAGGAAAGGGTTGTTGGCATACTTAATGGCAGTTGCGGAGTGTTTGGTTAGATTGGTGCCGTATGGCTTTGTTTCATGCATGTTGAATATTATTTCAGCCCTCTGTCTCTCCACGCAATTGTTATCCTACCCACAGGCCATAAAGCTCAGGGCAAGTTGGAAACTTTTTGTAGGTGTGTTGTACTCACTCTGTGTGAATGTGTGATTTTTCATTTTCACCTACTGATTGTGTGTAGTGTATTGTGTGTGCTTCCATTCCACAGCAAAATGCAAAATCAGTTTATTCTCAAATATATTACATTTACCATTTTTAAATCACCATTTAGACACATTGTTATCCATCCATCCATCTTCTATACTGCTTATAGTACAGGGTCACGGGGAACAAGGTGAGGTACACAGTAAAGACAAAATGCCCACCCCCTGCAAACATACATTATACATGCACATTCACACACCCACTCATACACTATGGACACTTTGGACATGCCAGCACGGGGAGAACATGCAAACTCCACACACAGGGCCATGGCGGGACTCGAAACCCCTAGTACTGGAGGTGTGAGGCAAATGTGCTAACCACCAAGTCACTGTGCACCCCAAAATTTGTTTAATATTATATACACAATAATATTATATATGTGAATTAAGGACAAAATTACAACTCAATTGGAAAACAGAAAGCATGTGTTAAATCACTGTCCAAATTATATTGTGTCTTAACTTGGCTTCACATTTACACTCCTACACATTGAGTCAGGTTACATGTGCATTGTACTTCCATTGTCACTATTTTAGCACAGCACAATACTTGGCTTTGTTTACACTGCTCATGTTTTTTGACTTGGGTTATATATGGTATATTCTTTTTGTACTTACAGTGCTGTGAAGTATTTCTGATTTCTTCTGTTTTTGTGCATCTCATACTAAATAGTTTTAGATCGTCAAACAAAATACAACATAAAACAAAGGCAACCTGAGTAAACACATTCATAAACATTTGTTGTGTCAGTTTTGTTACAAAGTGCTCAGATATACTCTGTTTAAAGAGGGTAAGAACCCCCTTGTTTGTATAAGCTCCGTGGTGATCCCGCAAGTGTTACAACGGGGGCAAATACATTTTCACACAGGCTTAGTTGGTACTGGATAACTTTTTTGCTTCAACAAATAACATCATTTAAAAACCGTATTTTGTGTTTACTCAGGTTGCCTTTGTTTTATTTTACATTTTATTTTAATTTCTGAAACAATTTAGTATGCGATACACAAAAACAGAAGAAATCGGGATGGGGCAAATACTTTTTCACTGCACTGTATTTTATTTTATTTTAATCATATTTGCTTAAATTAGATTTATAATTGTTGCTCTTTTTTTGTGCATGTGTTTTGTCTATTGTGTCTTGTTTCATGTAACAAAAAAAAAAACATGGTTTACCAAGGTTGATGTCCAAAATCTAGTGGGGAGCCTTCCCAAAGGAATGCAGGCTGTTTTAAAAGCACCAACTCCATATTAACAACCATGATTTGAAATGGGATGTTCAGTGATTGTCAGAGATTCCCCTTTGTGCGGAGAGTCAGAAAAAGCAGTGCACTCAGCAGCATGGAGCGCGACAGCGCACTTCTGGGTTGTCAATGACTATGTTCACACGTGTGTTTTGGTTTATGCTCAGTCTCCACCCTTGTGTTGCGATTGGTTGTTTCCCTTATGTGTCATCATTGTCATCAGCTGTTGATGTTACCCCTTCATATTACTTTGTATATTTATATAGCAGTACCAAGCATTCTGATCTTTGCTCCTGACTGTTTTTGATCCTGCTTTTGCCCTCGTGTTTCGCATTTCTGGTTTTGCCTATTTGTTGATCGCCTTACTCACAGCTGTTTTGAATTTGGATATTGCCCTTTGATTTGGATTTGCAGGCACTTTTCTTCAATCAAGCTTTTAACTGCATATCCATCCATCTGCACTTGCCTTAAATGACAGTGGTCAGGTACTTTTGGCCATATAGTGTATTTATAATTTACAGTGGGGGAAATAAGTATTGAATGAGTCAACATTTTTCAGTAAAAATATTTCCAATGAGGCTATTCATATGCCATTTTCACCAGACATCAGTATTAATTCAAGAAATCCACAAATAACATTAAAATCCATAAATAAAGTTGTGTGTATAGTGTAAAGTGGAATTACACGGGGGGGGGGGGGGGGGGGGGGGGAGTATTAAACACGCTAAGAAAAAGCAGTTCTCCAAGGCAAGGTAAGGCAAGGAACCAGCTGAAATCCTTGTCATTATACTGCCTATCTGTGCAACTTTATGTTAGCTGGGTTAGTAAATTGATGGGCTATAAAAAAGGCTTTTCATTACCAAGGTGTCACACAAGAAACATCTCATGACAGGTAAAAGCAAAAAACTCTCCCAGGACCTTCACAACCTTAATGTTGCAAAACATACTGATGGAATCGGATACCGACATAATTCAAAACTTCTGAATTCTCCAGTATGTACCATTGGGGCATTTACGCAAGTGGAAGCAACACCACTCCATCATCAACTGGCTATGGACAGGAGCTCCTCACAAGATTTATGACCTGGGAGTCAGAAGAGTAGCCCAAGAGCCACAGACCACTCGGAAAGAGCTCCAGAAAACACTTAGAGGCAGTAGGTAAATCGTCACAAAGAAATCAATAGGCACTGCATTCCACTGCTCATGCTCACCCATTACTAAAGAAAAGGCATGTTGAAGCTCGGTTAAGGTTTGCTACAACTCATTTGGACAAACCTATGAAGTACGGGGAGAGTGTAGTCTGGTCAGACAAGAGCAACATTTAACTTTTTGGCTGTCATATTACACACCATGCTTGGAGAAGAAATGCACTGCACATCACCTTAAAAACACTATACTAACAGTGAAATTTGGGGGTGGAAACATGGTGTGGGGCTGTTTTTCATCGCATGGTACTGGCAGACTTCATATAATTGAAGGAACAATGAATGAAGCCCTTTACCAGAAGATTCTTGAGAAGAATCTGTTGCCAGCCACCAGAATAATGATGAGACATGGGTGAACTTTCCAGCAGGACAACGATCCAAAGCATACAGCAAAGCAATTGAGGGTTTCGTTTCAGAGAGGAGAAAAAAAACAAAAACAAAAAACCCTCAAGGCATTAGAATAGAGCGGTCATTACAAATAAAGGCTTCTCCATGAAGTATTAAATAAATTTCAGTTAGCGTTTTCAATACTTTTTTCCTGTGTCATTCCACTTTATTACACATAGCTTTATTTATGGACTTTAATGTTGTGAATTCTTTATATTTCTAGATTTCTTGAGTTAATACTGATGTCTTGTGAAAATTTCATGTGAATAGCCTCATAGGAAATATATTTACTGATAAAAAAAAAAAAAAAAAAAAAAAAAAAAAGAAAGACACATTCAATACTTATTTCCCCCACTGTATATTGTATTTTAATTTTATGTAGTGTTTATAGTGCATGATTTATTTATAATGTATGCTGTATTTGTAGTCTACATTGAATTTGCACATTTTGTGCTGACAGTATATTGTACTGTACTTTCAGTTGTGACCATGCCCCATGCCACACTCACTAAGATAGGACCCCAGGATGACCCAGAAGCCTTCTTGGAGCTGTACGAGTGTTCCATGTGGGGTGGGGCTGGCCCGAGGCTCAGTGGGCGGCCTGCCCGTTGCCACTCCTGACTGGTGAAGCCCAACTCATGGCCCAGCAGTTATTGGTCACAAACATGCTGGAGTAACCGGACCTGAAATGGGCAATTTTGCAACGGGTCAGCCACACCTCAGAACTGCACCATCAGCGCCTCCGCTTGGTGACCTTCCACAAGCTCGGCTGCCCGTTTACATTCACCCAGAAGCTCTAGGACACCTGGAGGAGGGACGCAGCACAAAGGATGTGATCGACCTCCTGGTACTGGAGCAGTTCGCCACTCTACTTCTGGAAAGGACGGCAGAGTGGGTCCAGTGCCACTCGGCCCAGTTTGTGAATGGAGGGCGTGGCCGGGGAAGGTCAGTGGTAAAGAGTGCACACCTGTAGAGAATTTTCTTAATGAATGTTCTGTGTTGCAGTGAGATGAAGCGAGGATAAGAGGGAGAGAGACACATGCCTCGAGAGAGACAGGACAAGCAGCTGTGTGTGTGTGTGCGCATGCATGTATGTGCACAAGTGTTTTTAAGAATGCTGAAAAGCAAAAGAAAGTGCCTTTTGAGTCGGTCCAAGCCTGTCTCCAGCTTCCTCATTTCTGCCTGAACTTGGGAAGCATGTTACACGAGTCTATGTTGTAATTATAGTGTGTTGCATTTGTAAGTGTATGTTCTATTTATAGTCTATGCTGTGTTTGTAGTGCATGCATTTATAGTCTATATAGTATTTATACACTTTGCAGGGAAATTGTGCAGCAAACTAGAGCAGTCTTCAATTGTTTACTAGTTTGGATGCATACTGGTAGGTACTGTAGGAAATCAAGAAGGGTGTTATGGCCTGTACCAACAGCAAAGGTGCACACACACACCCCCCATGTTTGTGAGGACCTTCCATTGATTAATTACTGTATCGTGTTACTGATATTTCTAAAACTAAACCTACCCCTAACCTTAAAAGCAGCAATTAAAGGGAAGTGAATCATCAGTTTTTCAAACAAATGTGACTTTCGTTAAAAAAATAAAAATAAAAATACATTTGAGGACTAGGCGATTTTGTGGACATTTTGCACCATCCTACTATGATAATTTATTTCTTAGTGTTTGTGTGCGTGTGCACACGCACATACTGAAAGGTTGGAATCTGACTCCTCTGTGCTCCAAGCAGACTCCACTATGGTGTTAACATGGGTGAAGCAGCTCTTCCTAATTAGATGAGCCTTCTTTTCAGTGCTATACTCACAGACATCTGGGTCTGGCAATTACTTAATATGAATATGACATTAACATATTCCTGGCAGGCATGTTAGAGAAGGCTCTTCTTAGGAGACAAATTATCCAAATTAATTTCCAATTTAAAATCCTATGGCTTTTATTATAAGCTGTGGGTGCCCATCGGTATAAAAATGAAAGGAAGAAGGCAGGGCCAGAGGAAGAAAGAAAGGGAGAGAGAGAATGGAAGAGGGCTAAGAACATGTGGATATTCAGAAAAGCTTTAATGATCTTGGCTTGTGGCTGCCTACAAACCAAATGAATATACAGGTAAAAAGAAGAGAAAGAGTGAACTGTTGAGTGAACATTGAACATCGAGTGAATATTGAGTCAGTAAAGGGTTCCCCCCCCCCAAATATCAGTTAGGCCTAGCTGCAGTTACACAGACAAACATGGGTTCTGCTTCATTACTTTTTGCCAGGTGCTAAAAGAAAAAAAAAGTTTTTTTGGGGGGGGGGGGGGGGGGGCGCTGATGATACGAGTTTGATTTCAAATCATTTTCATTGTTCTCTCAGTAGAGCTTGAGGCTGTTAAAACCATATGCACCGTTATTGACAGTAGAGGTTAGACTGCCTAGTGTCAAAACATATGGCGGCACTAAGGATATGAGCATTACATGAGCTAATGCTGCACTGTTGGATACTCCTCATGAACAGATTTTTCTTCAAGATATGTGTAATTGTTGGCATGATGAAGCAGTTAGATGTTTATTTAGCTTGTTTGTAAGGAATCTCCAGTGTCAACACTTCTGTGAAAAGGTAAAGCTGTTCCTTTAAGTTTTCAGACATGAACTGATTTTGTGGAGGGGGGGGGGGGGGGGGGGGGGAGTTCACAAGTAGAGATGGTAGATGTGATGGGAAATGCACAAAGCTCCATTAGCTTATAACCACTTTCTTTGTAAGCAACACTACTCTGGTGATGTCTCTGGAGTGACACTGCTAAATCTATAATAGAGTCATAATTTTTATGAGCTAACAGGTATCACATAACAAGGAACAGGTATGTCCCGATTTTTTTGTACAACTGCAATTCCAGTTCATTTTTGTTTAGGTTTTCTGACATGCCTTTTTGCCTCATGTTTTTCTTTTATTTATTAGATATATACTATATGGCCAAAAGTAGGCTATGTGGACACCTGACCATCAGAGCCATATGTGGGCCGTCCCCAGACTATTCCCACAAAGCACAAAACTATCTAGAATGTCTTTGTATGCTGTAGCAAGATTTGATTTAATTGGAGGCCCAAACCTGTTCCACCATGACAATGCACATGTGCACAAAGTGAGCTCCATAAAGAAATGGTTTGCCAAGTTTAGTGTGGAAGAACTCAAGTGACCTGCACAGAGTCCTGTCCTGAACTCCTCTGAGATGATCTGGAACACAAAGTGTTAGGCCTCTTGTGGCTGAATGAGCAAATCCCCACATCCACGCTCCAAAATCAAGTAGAAAGCCTTTTCAGAAGATTGGAAGTCATTATAACAGCAATGGGGGACTTAATCTAGAATGCGATGATCAACAAGCAAATATGGGTGTGACTGGTCAAGAGTCCACATATGTCTGTGCAAAGTTCCTGTACAATTCTCTGATTCATGTATACTACCAGTTAATGATATAGGAGTTGATTTGTTAAAGATTTCAGGCTCAGAGATCAAAATAAAGACTCAAAGTCAAAAGATATGGAAGGTGTAGTAATCAGATTAGAGGATTTGTCAGAAGTAGAGCAAGAGGTGCAGTGTAGTATAAACTAAAATGGTCAACACTAAATAGATAACTGCTGCATCTGAATAAATGTGCAATAGAAGTGGCAGTAGTTACAGAAGAAATACAGAATGAGATTAGTGAAGAGCACTATTGCACTTTCTTAAAATGATGGTATAAAAACAGAATAAGATATACATCAAGATATGGGAGACTGATGAAAAAACAGACTGAGAAACCTGACAGGGTGGAGATAGAGTGGTAACAGAAATAAGAGAGAGAGCGAGAGAGAGAGAGACTAGCAGTGGTCAGTAGCATTCACCCGGTGGTAATAAAACTTATCAGAAACTTTCATTAGGGAAAGAGGGAGTGAAAGATATATTGACAGATGATTTAATACAAAAATAATCTCCACTTTGCCAGACAGATGATGGCAGCTGCTGCCTAACGAATGCCACTTCAGTAAACAATGTGAAAATGTTATCAAAACTGCCAGTGGTGCCGGCAGGATAGTATGTAAGTATAGGAGTATGCAAGTCTTCTGTTCAATCTGTCTCTCCCCCTCACTCTCACATTAACAAGATAGAAAACAAACAAACAAACAAACAAACAAACAAAAAAACAGGAAAAGATAGGTTGTGTGTGTGTTTAAACTGCTTTAAAGTTGTCAAGACTGATAGCAAAGACATGCAGTCACTCACTTTCCTAAAAGAAAGGTTAGATAAAGTAGTCCGAGTTTTTCCAGATTTATTTTGTAGTGCTGTATATCAATAATGACAAGAAAACAAGTATTCCACCGGAATAGAATTCAATATTCCAGACTGCTGGGACTACGGCTGCTCCTAAGGCCATACAGACTTCATATAAATCCATAATGAACTTTTTCACACTATCTGTTGTTACCCAGATGAGGATGGGTTCCCTTCTGAGTCGGGTTCCTCTCAAGGTTTCTTCCTCTTAAAACATCTTAGGGAGTTTTTTCTTGCCACCGTCGCCACTCAGTGGCTTGCTCAGTTGGGATAAATTCGCACCTTTAATATCTGTATACCATGTTGATATTTCTGTAAAGCTGCTTTGAGACAATGTCTATTGTAAAAAGCGCTATACAAATAAAATAAAATTGAAATTGAAATATAAAAAGCTATTTTATCCATATTGATTCCAAAGGGATTGTCCTCATGCTACAAATTGAAATCAACACTGAAACTCTACATGTTTAATAGCATTTTTGGATCTGAGACATTGCTTCCATCAGAACACTAATGCTCTGTGTCATATTTTATGATGAGAACATGTGTATATCACTGGGATTGGTTTGTCAAACCCAGCATTATAGGCCATTATCAGCTTTGATATCTCACCATCACATCAGCATATCCCTACTCTAAATCATTTGTGGTTACTGTAGTCATCTGTCATCAGTGTGTAAGCAGAATTTATTTTTGTATGGCTGTAGGTCTCAAACTCAAACCTGTTAGCACACATTTGCAACAAGTGCTGATGCATTTATAAAGACAGCAATACAAGTTTCACAATTAATGTACAAATTCTGATATTGTTTGCATTCTTATTTGTGGTTGTATCCCCCTGTTTTATTGAATTGTCTTGGTTATATTTCAGGATGGATTTAAAGCACATGAAAATGTCTTCAAAATTAATTTTTATAAGTAAATTTTCAAATATCTGAGGAAACTTGCCACCATTCCTCTATACAGTTTGACTGTCTCTCACTTGTGTCTCTGCATATCAGAGAGCATGTCCATGATGTTTTAAATAGAACAGTGATCTATTACTTAATGTTATTTTCTTATAGCTGCAGTATCAAAGCATTTTTGGCTCAAAATGAACAAAAATCAATTATTGCACAAGTATGTAAAAACAGTGTTCAAAACTGTCTCCTTACCTTACCCTGTGTCACAATGTAGAGTCGGAGATGGATGTAAATGCAGATGAAACAGTTTACTAAAAGTCCAGCAAACAAATCCACTACCACAGGCAGGTGCAAGGTCAAAGCAAGCAAAAAGGGTCAGGCAATCAGCAAACAGGATATCGAAGGAAAACCAGAATACGAAAACTAGGATACAAGCAACATCTTCCCCCCCCCCAAAAAAAACCACAAACCAAAAAAACAGAACAGCAATAATCAACAACAGCTTGGTAAATCAGAATATGCACAACTGAAACTTACTTCTCAAAATTCAAAGTGACTGAAGTTCCTTTTTAAAGGATGGTGTGTGAGCGTGTGTAATTGGCAACAGCTGATTGTCATTAGAATTCCGGAGACTAAGAGCATGCCAGTGTGTGGAGTTGTAGTCTGTATCTGCCATGTTTGTAGGTGGTGGTGTATTCTGGGAATTGGAGTCCAAAGACTGAATAGACCTCACAGAACCCTCCCCAAAGGGCTCACTCCAGGAGTGCTGTTATTTCTAGGTCTCCCCCTAGGTCGTGGACCTGGGTGTTCAGGATGGTTATCATGGAATTCTCTGTCTAGGTTGGGATAAAGGGTGTCACGTGCTGGTACCGAGCATTGTTCCTCTGGTTCGTACCCCTCCCAGGCGATAAGATACTCTAGTTTACCTCTTCTTTTGTGGGACTCTAACATGGATTTGACCAGATAGACAGGTTGTCCTTCAATTTCCAGGAGGGCTGGAGGTGTGTCAGTGGCTAGGGGCCCCTGAATGTCAGGTTTTAAATGAATGGGTGATGAGATAGTGTCATGGTAAGTCCAATCTGTAAGTGACTTCGTTGATTTGCCTCAGGATTTTGAAAGGGCCAATGTATCTAAAAAAATTTCTGCAGGTTTGGGGTTGACAGAGGTCTTTGGTGGCCAACCAGACTCTGTCTCCAGGTTAGTAACGGGGTGGTGTCCTCAGTGCCAGTCTGCGTTGGTCTTGTTCATGTGTGCTACTCTTTCTAGCTTTTGGTGGGTAGTTTCCCATACCTGTTCACTTCTCTGGATCCAGTGATCAACAGCAGGTGAGTCAGTAGGTTTGGCGTTCCAGGGAAACAGCAGGGGTTGTATCTGAGCACATGCTGAAAGGCGTTGAGCTGGGTGGCGGAATGTCAAAGGGAGTTTTGGGCATACTCAGCCCATGGCAGAAACTGAGCCCAATCCTCCAGGTTGTTGCCACAGAATGTTCTGAGAAAAATGGCCAGTCTGACTGCTCTACCTGCCTGTTGGTCTACGGATGGTATCTGGTAGGGCTGGGTATTGCAACCAATTTGGCGATTCGATTCTTATTTATATGGTTATAGTTATCGATATTTCATTTAAAATGTTAGTTTTGCGGACATGGGATCCATGTTTTAATATAAATGCTGGTAACTGAAACTCTCCTACTTAGCTATATTACTGAACTACACATTTACATTAACAATAGGGCCCACATAATTGTGTTAATTACTTTTTATTTTGAGTAACAAACATTGTTTATATGTGCAACAATGAAATTCATTAACAATTGAAACATGTTTAAGAAATAAAACCATTTTCAAAATTCAAAACAAAAGATAGATGGCAACAGCTTCAGGAAGAGAGGCGAATTCCAGATATTCACATCCTCTCAAGTAAAGCACGCGCATTAAGAATCGATTCTGAGATTTCCCAAATTGATATTGTTTCGTTAAATTGAAGATCGATTAAAATCGGAGAATCTATATTTTTTACCCAGCCCTAGTATCCAGACGTGAGACTCACGGAAACTCCTAGCTTCTACATGAAGCTTGCCCATACACAGGAGGTGAATTGAATGCCTGACAATATCTTCTGGGATCCCGAAGTATCTGAAAATGTGGGTAAACAAAAGTTCAGCAGTAATGAAGGCTGTGGGTAGGCTGGGCAGTGGAATGAGTCGGAGTGATTTAGAAAATTGGTCTATAACACTTAGAATGGTTGTGTAGCCTTGGGACTCCAGGAGATCAGTGATGAAGTTGATAGCAATGTGTGACCAGGGTCTCTGTGGTATGGGCAAGGGCAGAAGTTTCCTGGCTGGTAAGGTTCGGGGAACCTTGGCTTGGGCACAAAGGGAGCATGACGAAACTGCATCAGTCTGCATGTTGGGCCACCAATACTTAGTTTGTAGAAGCTGATATGTGCGTTGTGTTCCGGGGTGCCCTGTGGCTAGAGAGTTGTGTGCCCATTTGACCATCTGTAAGCAAAAGTGGACTGGGATGAACAACTTGTTGAGAGGGAATGACCAGGGAATCTGCTGTGGGGGATGGTGAGCAAGAACTTGGTCCTATATAGCCTCCACAAAGCATGGCTGGGGAAACATACTTTCTTCAGGGTCTTGTGGTTGGCTGGTACCATGGAGGCATGAGAGAACATTGGCTTTTATGTTTTTGGAGCCAGGGTGGTAGGAGAGGGTGAACTGGAACCTCGCAAAAAACAATGACCATCCAGCTTGATGAGGATTCAGACATTTAGCTGTTTTGATGTATTCTAAGTTCTTGTGATCAATGAAAATTGCAAATGGATGAAGAGATCCCTCCAGCCAGTGACACTATTCTTCAAGAGCCAGTTTGACTGCCAGTAGTTCTCTGTTTCCAATGTTGTAATTCTGTTCAGCGGGGGTTAACTACTTGGAGTAATAGGCCACGGGATGAAGCTTGGGTTTCTCCCCAAAGTGTTGGGACAGGATGGCCCCCAATCCTGATTCAGAAGTGTCTACCTCCACAATAAACAATTTCTTTGGGTCCAGGTGTTTCAAGATGGGTGCTGTGGTGAACGCTGTTTTGTGTTATTAGAGAGCTGCCTCAGCAGTTGGATTCCAAGCAAGGTGTTTTTTCCCTTACATCAGAGCAGTCATTGGGCAAGCTATAGGGCTGAAACCCAGAATGAAACACAGAAAAGTTGGCAAAGCCCAGGAATCACTAACTCCTTAATGTTCCTGGGTGTGAGCCACTCGGTCATGGCAGAGATCTTGGCTGGGTCCATGGATACTCCATCTGGACTAATGATGTATCCCAGGAAGAAAATGGTGCATTGGTGAAAGGCGCACTTCTCTCCTTTAATGAACAGTTGATTTGGGGTGAGATGTTGGAGGACTTGTCAAACATGGAGGATATAGGTTTTGCATGAAGGGGAGCAGATAAGAATGTCGTCAATATAGGAGATGATGAATTTACCCAACATGTCTCTTAGAACATTGTTGATGAGGCTTTGAAACACTGATTGAGCGCAAAAAAGCCCACATGGCATGACGCAGTACTCATAGTGCCCACATGTGGTGCTAAAGGCAGAAAATATGCAGAAAATTTGAGGTGACTGGAGTTGTTCAAGATCCGCTGGAGCCAGGGGTAATGGATAATGGTATTTAACCATATCTTGATTGAGTCCATGATAATCCATGCATGGACAAAGTCCTTCCCCTTTTTTCTCCACAAAGAAAAACCCATTAGAGGCAGGAGATGTGGACAGGCAAATATTCCCTTGTTGTAGTACTTCCTGTATATACAGGTGCATCTAAAAAAAATTATATCAAAAAGTAATTTTTTTTTCTGTAATTTAATTCAAAAAGTGGAACTTTCATATATTCTAGATTCATTACACATAATGATGATGATTACGGCTTACAGCTCATGGAAATAAAAAAATCCATTTCCATCCAATATTAGAATAAAGAATTTATAATACAGAAATAGTGCAGTGTCGCATTCCTAGTGCCACTACTGAACCAGAGACAACTTCAGAAGCATCTTACCTGGGATAAAGAGAAAAAGAACTGGTCCAAAGTCCTCTTTTCAGATGAAAGTAAATTTTGCATTTCTTTTGGAAATCAAGCTCCCAGAGTCTGGAGGAAGAGTGGAGAGGCACAGAATCTAAGTTGCTTGAAATCCAGTGTGAAGTTTCCAAAGTCAGTGATGATTTGGGGTGTCACGTAATCTGCTGGTGTTAGTCCACTGTGTGTTCTCAAGTCGAAAGTCAATGCAGCCATCTACCAGGAGATTTTAAGAGCACTTCATGATTCCATGTGCTTTTATGTGGAGATGCTGATTTCCTTTTCCAGCAGGACTTGGCACCTGCCCACAGTGCCAAAACTACTAGTAACTGGTTTGCTGACCATGGTATTACTGTGCTTGAGTGGCCATCCAACTCACCTGACCTGAACTCCATAGAGAATCTGTGAGAGACACCAGACCCAACAATATAGACAAGCTGAAGGCCGCTTTCAGAGCAACCTGGGCTTCCATAACACCTCAGCAGTGCCACAAGCTGATTACCTCTATGGCCTGCCACATTGATGCAGTAATTCATGCAAAAGGAGCCCCGACTAAGTATTGGGTGCATAAATTAACATACTTTTCAGAAGGTCGATATATCTGTATTATAAATTCTTTTGTAATATTTTGAGATACTGGATTTTTTTTATTTCCATGAGCTGTAAGCCATAATCATCAAGATTAAAACAAAAAAAGGCTTGAAATATTTCACTTTGTGTAATGAATCTAGAATATATGAAAATTCCACTTTTTGAATTAAATTACAGAAAAAAAAATTAACTTTTCCACGATATTCCAATTTTTTTAGATGCACCTGTAATCTTCCATGGCTTGTTGTTCCTTGAGGGAGAGTGGATACATCCTATTGCAATGAGGTGTCCTTCCTGGAAATAACTTGATAGCACAGTCATAGGATCGGTGTGGGGGTAATCCATTGGCTTTACTGAAGATGTCACCAAGGTCTTGGTACCCTGGGAGAATAGATATGGGTGCGGCTTGTTCCAGGCTCTCCAATGAGGTGGATGCAACTTGTAGAGAGTGAAGACAATGTAGATGGCAGTAATCCGACCAGTATGTTATTTCCTTGTGTCGCCATGACATCTGGGGGTTGTGGAGACACATCCATGTGAAACCCAAGATGATGGGATGTTTTGTAATCACTGTAATCAGGAATGAGATTTCTTCTTGATGAAGGGCTGAGACTTGAAACCTGAGTCGTGCAGTGCGGAATTTGATGGGGCCCTCTCCGATGGGTCCTCCATCAATGGCATGGATCCTCTAAGCTCTTGACAAGCACAGACGGAGGACATTGAGCTGAGTGGCAGTCTAAATGTACAAGAAGTTACCCACCGCCCCGAGTTGATCAACGCTGTCAGAGAAACTATACCTGAGAGCTGCACTGTGACTGGTAGAGTGAATTATTGAAGAGAGTGAGATGGATCAGTACTCACTGTTTCGTTGTGGGGTGTAGAGCTCCCACTCGAAGGTGGCATGGGCTTGGCTGTGGGTTTGGAGTGCAGGGGACAGAGTCCAATGAGATGATCTGTGCTGCCACAGTAGAAGCACCAGTGTTTGCAGCATCTTCTCTCTCTCTCTCTCTCTCTCTCTCTCTCTCTCTCTCTCTCTCTCTCAACTGATCTTGGTACGCCCAAGCTGCATGGGTTCAGAAGGAGCAGTTGCTTCCGGAAGGCTGTCTAGTTCTCGAGAGCGGCTGCGACTGTGAAGCAGGTGATTCAGCTGAATGGCCAGGTCTATGAGGGAATCCAAGGTTAGAGGTTCGTCATGGCATGCCATTTCTGTGAGGATTTCATAGTTGAGACCTTGTTGAAACACAGCTTTTAGAGCAGCGTCATTCAATACACTTCCAGCTGCAATGGCGTGAAATTCAAGAGCAAATTTTTTAAATCTGCATGAACCCAGGCATAATGTGAGGAGGAGCTCCGCCACCTCCTTGCTCTCAGGTGAGTGGCTGAAAACACGATGAAACATGTCCGTGAACCGTGCATAGGAAGCCGTTGGCTCACCACCGATCTCCCGATAGCCCAATTCAAGGCTTTGTCAGTGAGCAGGTTCATAAAACATGCAATCTTCTCTGCTTCAGGCATACCCTCATGACAGGCAAAATGGAAGGAGCATTGAAAGAGAAATCCCTTACATAACAATGAATCACCACTGAATTTTTCCAGCATGGGCATGGGTGATCGTCTTGTGGAGACATAGGCCTGTGGAGCTGGAACACCCAGCATGGTGTTCGCAGTGACAGCTTGAGACAGGAGGCTAAGATTGTTAAGATCCACCAGATGTTGTTGCTGCTGTCCCAGTAACTGTCTGTGAGCCAATATGGCTTGGCAAAATTCATCTGCTGCATCCACGTGAGCGGCGAAGTAATCGGTCATGATGTAGGGGTGGAGACAGATGCAAATGCAGTCGAAAAAGCTTATTAAAACAAAGTCCAGCAAACAAATCCAATACGATCGGCAGGTGCGAGGTCAAAGCAGGCAAAAAGGGTCAGGCGATCAGCAAACAGGATATCAAAGGAAACCCAGAACACAAAAACTGGAATACGAGCACAGTAAAAGTAAAAATAAAAAAACAGAACAGCAATAATCAACAACATAATAGAGTATACACAACTGAGATTTACTTCACAAAGTTCAAAGTAACTGAAGTTCCTTTTTAAAGGGTGGTGTGTGAGTGTGTGTAATTGGCAACAGCTGATTGTCATTAGAATTCCGGAGACTGAGAGAGTGCCAGTGTATGGATTTGGGAGTTGTAGTCTGTGTCGGCCATGTTTGTAATGTTTGTAATGTAATGTAAAACAGCTAAAGACCGACACCTTCCATGAGCATGTAACTAAGCCCTAAAATGCCAACCCCACACAATCCTTTGTTTAAAACAAAACAAAACAAAAAAACCTTACTCTGGCTTTTACTCTTACTCTGCACACTCTGCTTTTCTAGAACTAAATTTCAAAATTTTGTGTGGTAGCACTACTTGTATTGTTCGCCGCTTGATATATCGCTTTGCTTGTATTTCCTCATTTGTAAGTCGCTTTGGATAAAAGTCTCTGCTAAATGAATAAATGTAAATGTAATGTAAATGTTTGTAGGCAGCACTGTATTCTGGGAATTGGAGTTCAAAGACTGAGTAGACCTGACACCCTGATTCACAATGGTAGGCTTAAATTAATGATTTATAATTTGAGCTGTTGGGTCGGATTTCACGGGAAACGTCAGTTTGATATTATTTGCATGTCCATCCGTAAACAGAAAGAAGAAGAGCCGACCACTGTATCACGTGTGTGGGGGCTGAGGATGGTGGAGTGTTTGTAGCTTGTCCTTACAAGAGTTGCTTTGTATTCAAATTTTTCATCTAGATGGCTGCTTTTAATCTGGATAGTTCTAAACACAATCTTTGATGACATCTGGGTAATCAGCTGTTGTCAAAACCAAGAAACCTCTCACTGCAGAGAGCTGCAATCAAAAAGGGAAAGTGACAGCACCCGTGCTAAAACAAAAATAAATATTGGCATGGCTTTTGAGAGGTGGCGAAAACTCAGAGATCTGAAGGGATTGAAGACTGACGCAGAGATGGCTTTTTTTCTGCTGAACAGGTAAGACATTTCAATGGTGCAATAGGTAGCTAGATAACATTAGATCACTTGTTTGCTTGAGTCAGCTAGGTATCGAGTTTCCTATGTTGTTTTTTGTTGTTGTTTGTTTTTTCCTATGGTCTTATTGCACTTATTTTCTGCTAGCTATGAGAGAGCAACTGACCTCTGCTCTAAGAAATCCATATCCATTGGCACCTCCACTGTCAAGTATTATTCAAGTATTACAATCCATGTGAATACCTCAAAGCATCCATGCAAAGGAGCAGTCCCGAAGCACAACCCATGTTTAAAAAAATACCTCCGCATTTAACTTGCAGTTTAATTTTTCAAACAGAAATGGCGATAGAGAGACAGAAGTTCAGTACTGCAGCTTTAAATGGCATGCAAAAGTTCTCTGTAAAATATATGCAAAAAAAACATATAAACTATATCTAAACATCATGTTAATATCCAAGACTAATTTTATATAGAAATGTTCAGGTTCTGTACAGTACTGTATGTTCACTTCTTACATAGACTCATCCATGAAAACATTACAGTTAAATAATTCACTGAAAATCTGTCTCGTGTTTTAATGGATTCACCTGTTTACTTTGGCAAATTCAGATTTTGAGCATTCTCTCTCACTCGCTTGCTCTCTCTCTCCCTCTCTCTCTCAAGCAAACCAATTATTTACAGACCCAGTTTTTGCCCTTAAATTACCTCACATGAAGTCACAAAGTCAGCAGACTCAAATCAACCTGTCAGCAGTGGCTACAACAGCAAAGCAGATTCAGTAATTCACACTAACCAACAGCTCAGAGAGAGGATACGCTCACTTTCATCTTAAAAGAGTCAGAACAGAGGTGGCTTTCAGTGCAGTGACACGGCCAGTTCAGGCAAATGATAACAGCTATATTCAGAACAACTAAGGACAGAAACTTCTCACCTTCATGTCTCAGTTACAAAAATTCCATTACAAAAATTCCATATGAATGATGTTCATGGAATATATGCCTGACAGGTTTTCACAATTAAATGGACTATTGTGCAAATTTAGATATGTTTTGGAGAGTATGACTATTTCACTGAGAAGCAACACACCATTAACTTAAACATACCAATCTGTCTGAAATTTGCAGGAAAAAGGAATAATGAAAAGAACCAGCTCCACACTGTCACAGTTAAATATCATGCAGTGTGAAATATAATAAATATCTTTTATCCTGTTAGACCAAAGATAGAACTTTGGAATCAAAAGAACCCAAAATGTGTGTGTCCTGTGTGTTTAGTGTGTATGAGTGCAGTGCACGGCTACCATTTCGAGGCTGAATGAGCCGGCACTAAAGAGATAATATTTCAATAACATAGTGGCCTGATCATAAAGTAACTCAATGGAAATATGGTAGAGCCTCAGGCTACTCAGCAGGACAGTCAGCAGTCAAATGATTTCACATCCCCTTCTCATCCTGTGCCCCCCTCTCATTCTCTCTCTCCCTCTCTCTCACACTGTCCCTTCTTTGTGATACCCACATGCATGTCTGCACATCTAGACAGATACATATTTGCAAATTCATTTCTACATGAAAAACAGTAATAATAAAAAAAGTACATGCTGCTTACTTCATACTGCAGTTCAGTTTTTGAGAGAAAAATGAGAAATGTGAGTAGAATTTGGACAAAGAACATTTTCTGTTAGTTTCTGTCAGTTTCTGTTATTCAAAAGAAAAGGCTGTGAAGAAAAGCCTAGAAGCAAAGCTTTGTCTCTGTGCATAAAGACCTGTAAGAAGTCAGTGACTGCAGGTACAAAACAGGACCTTCCTTTTAATGCAATCATTCAAATCATCATTTGAAAACATGTCCTTTTATTCCTCAGTTCTTGCTCATAGGTCTTCCCTCCTTTTCCCTTTACTTCCTCCTTTCCTATGACAGCAGGATGTGCTATTCCTTTAAAGAAGATCAAACCAGGTTCTGCAGTAAAGCTTAAGGCAGTTGTGTTCGACAATAAAGGTTGTTTATTTCAAAAGAGCCAGAACGATGATGCTTAGAGGCTGTTCCAGGTAATTTTGTACTTTATGGAATGATTTGCCTAAAGTACACCTGAGTGTGTTAGTCCTCATCTACAAACAGCTCACCTTTAACACCGCTGAGTCGGCTGTTTATGTGTCTGGCTTTAATTGGTGTGGTGGTAAACAGGAGCAGAACAGAAGGAACGCAGGTACGGATGATGTTTCCTCTCAACATGCAACATTTCATCTATAATGCCGGAGATGAGAGGAAATGCTATCTTTCTGCTGATGTGGACAACAAGCTATATTCAGGGCACAAATTAGAGCAGGAAAGCAGAGAAAAATAAATGGGTCTTCCTAGAGTGAGATTACTTGCCAAATGTACAGAATT
This sequence comes from Ictalurus furcatus, assembly GCF_023375685.1. Classification (NCBI taxonomy): domain Eukaryota; kingdom Metazoa; phylum Chordata; class Actinopteri; order Siluriformes; family Ictaluridae; genus Ictalurus; species Ictalurus furcatus. Next base: position 11,076,200 of record NC_071277.1, on the reverse strand, counting down.
TCCTAATGCTTTTCTGTTGCTGCTCTTTTCATAACACCAGGCACACACACACACACACACACACACACACACACACACACACACACATACACACATTCACTTTAAAACAAAGTACAGCATTTCATCTTCAGTTTTTACACTTTCACAAGTTTCTTTTTAAAAAACATTTGTTATTCATGTGTGCTACAGTGTCTGCCTCTGTCATGTAGACCATACAGTAATGTTCTAATACGAATACGTATACGAATGCTACCAAGTAAGCAAAGAGCAGCATTGTTTTCTATACAGTCCACATCCATGGTGAACTTCACAATTATTGGCACCTTTCATGAAATAAATGTAGTGGAATTTAATGAATGAAATGAATATCACATAGAAGAGTGTCCACCATAGTTTCTATAACCCCCCCCCCCCCCCTTATGTTCTGTCTCCTTGTATCCCTGCTGCATCTTTGTCATGTGGAGCAGGTTCACAGAGCTGTTGGATGAATTGTCTGATAGCCCGGGGCAGTTTACGGGGAAAGAGGGGCCATAAATAGGATTGAATTTTAAATGAAATAATACATCCAGGGGAAAAAAGAAAGGATGTTGACAGAGAAGGGAAAAGATGGAGAGGTAAGAGTGAGGTGAGAAGTTCGCACAGAGATCACTATCCTCTTTCTATAGCTTTAAAGCAGGGAAAAAGAATAACTGGCTTGTTTTGTCTGGTGGAAGCAGAGATCCCATCTGTGGCCTGTAAAAAAATAAGCCAAAACAGCAGAAGCCCAAATCAGGTTCGGCTCCTGTCAACCAAGAATATGAATCTGAGGCTACACTGGCCACAGGCTCACTCAAACTGGACAGTCGAGGATTGGAAAAATGTCACCTGGTCTGATGAATCTTTTTTCTGCTGTGACATGCAGATAATAGGGTCAAAATTTGTTGTCAACAACATGAACATTTCAGGCTGGTGGTGGTAGTGTAATGGTGTGAGGAATGTTTGCATGTTTACTTGGTACACATTGGTCCCTCTAATACCAGTTGAGCGTTTGAATGGCACTGCCTATCTGAATATTGTTTCTGACTATGTGCATTCATTTATGGCCAAAATTTACCATCTTACAGTGTATCGGCTATTTCTAGCATGATATGGTCACAAAGCACAAGTTATTTCCAACTTGTTCCATGAACATGTATCAACTGAAACAGGTTGGCTGCACAGTAATAGACTTAGTATTTTCCATATAAGTTATGTATTCAACAGAAAATCCAGCATGCATCCCAACAATTTACTTATAATTAGCCATTTACCAAAAATATATTTTATATTAAATATAAAGGGAAGTAGTAAAGGGAAGCCCTAAACACAAAATCTAATATAAAACAAAAGCGCACACACGTGTTAGATATTTAAAAAGACACATCATACTAGCTGAGAATAATAAGGCTATAGGCTATAATAAATAGGCTCCAAGTTCCCTGTGACCCTGAAAAGGATAAGCGGTATAGAAGATGGATGGATGGATGAATGGATGTCAGGAATGAGTGCAAGCAGTTGCCTTTAAAGAGACATGAGATTTCATGTTCATCAAATAAAACTAGCATTTGCAATGTATCTGATTCCTTGAAACACACGGTATTTATCTTTACTAATTTGTGTAATTGAAGGTAATTTTCTGAGTATTGTTTTCTGAGTCCAGACACAGTAAAATGTACTTTTCTGACCTACTTTGATCAACAGAATCAGTATACACACATTACATGACTATCCTCCTGGATTATATCATAGACTACAGTATATGGATTATACCACCATGGACATAAAAATTTTCCAGGTGCTGCTTTGTCCTTTTCCAACTTACTTTTCATTTTCCACTAATAACTGGTCTGTGGTGGGCGTTCTGGCACACTATGGCTGCCATCGCATCATCCAGGTGGATGCTACACCCCCCCCCCCCCCCACTATGTACAGTGCTTTGCGTGTCTAGAAAAGAGCTAAATAAATGTAACTGTAACTAACTAACTAACTCCTGAGTTATTGTTTATTTCTAATCATTGTTTCATGCCCTCTGTTGTCAGTTTAAATTAGATTTTAAATTAGATTTCCTGGAGATATAGGCTTACAGGAGTGTGGGCCTATCTCCAGGAAATCTAATGGGTTAATAGAACATTTTTCATGCTCTCCTAAATCAGGAGGAGTTTACAACTGGATGTTACTTGACTAACATATCCAGCTGAACTCTCCCCTGCTGGTGGCCAGGTGTATCATACCTTCTGACCACAAACTACATCACTACTAAACAGTCTTTGCTATGATGGGTCTTACCCGGCACACATAAGCTCCATTAGGGAAGTCCCCAAACATCTCCATCCTGAGACAAACTTCACAGTAAATTAGTCACAATTAGCAAATGCGACATTGGCGCTCCGGCCCCACTAATGCCATTACGAACCCACCCAATCATAACTTAGTCTACAGGATCATTTCTCAAATCAATGATCTTGGTAAGTACTTCTAAAAGGGCCCTATTGCCAAATCAGCTGGATGCGTCCAATTAAAAGGAAATGGGGGAGAAAGGGAGGAGGTTAGGGTTGATTAGCAGTTAGCTTCAGGGCAACAGCATTATTATGCAGCGAATGGAGCTCAGTCAGAGTCAGGTTAAATGCTTTTAATTCACAAAACCTCCCCCAACTGGCTTTCAGAAAGAGAAGAGCGATAATGATCAGTGTGGATATAGCACACAACATTAAGAGCAGAAACAGATTATCAAGCTGAGGAGTAGAACATATATTTTACTCATTTACTAAATCTTATTTTTAGTGTTTACTTTCTGAGAAGAGATTATTGTAATTTAGTGAATTTCATTCAGCAGGTTTTTTTCTGATGATTTGAGTAAAGACAGCAACTAATGGAACAAGGTTAACAATTTTGATGTGGCTTTTTCTGTGCTGCTTCAGAGGAGATAAAATTTGCCAATATTTACCTTCTTCTTTTGTGTTTTGTTTTCATCTGAGCATCTTTAATTACTTGCTGTCTATGTAAATATAGTTCATGTCTATCCAGTCTTGATTTACAATGTCTTGCATGTCCTTACCAAGAGACTCTTAGCTACTACTCTTCCAAAACTTTCAGGAAAAAAAAGCCCAATAATGGGTTCTACATTTGGTCCCTTAGGCCCAGTTCATACTGCACCAACAGACGCTGACCAACGCCGAAAATCACCAACTTGTAAAAGTTGGCCATTGTTTTTAGAATGTTGGGAAACACGAATGTTCACAATGCCCCAACAGACACTAAAAATGTTTTTTACAGACAATCAGACTGGTTTAAAAATGGATGATCCTTTCACCACAATCGAAATTTTACTATTACTACCTGTAGTGTCATTACGTGTTGTTCTTCACCTGAAAAGATGAAAAGTGAAACGAAAGAGGTTGTGAGTGAAGCCTTGGTTGTTGCAATGTGAGAGACAGGGCGCATACTTACATTTATATAGAAAACTGCAGATATAGGATGTGCGCTTTCAGAACTTTGCTCAGTTTATTCTGGGGTGTAACCTGGCCTGGGCATTCAGGGCTGTAGCCCTGGAAATTTTATCTTTAGTCCCGAATAATTCTCCATTTAGAGTGGTTTGTCACTACGTAACTGAACATCAGTAAAGAAGATGGCAGTGTTTTTTTATCTTCAGTGAAGGGAGGCAAGACCAATCAGACAGGGTTTATAGGAAAATATGTGGAAATACTTGTGTCTTATTGGCTGACAGGCCTCAGTTCTGCTAAACGCTAGCTCACACAATCAGTGTGAGAGAAAAAAATGGATATACGCTGATTTTTTTCCAGTAAAGGGGTTGAAACTGAAACACTAACATCCCTTCATGCTGAGCCAGAAAACAAAGGTTTGTAAATACCGATATGAGTTCCAAGTTACGTGAACATGATATGAGCAGAGCATAAGGACAGCTAACGTACTTTGCATGTCACTGAAGCAGCTAAATCAATACAATGATAGCTTAGTTGTGCCTCCCCTTGGCTAGCAACACCAAACTAGCTTAGTCTCATGTTAGATAGCCAAAAAGTTGTATATTTTATTGATCTGGTAGCCCTGCAAACAGTGATAACACCCGAGGTAAGTTTTATAATAAATCCAACTTTTTTGTCCAATATTCACATTTTTTAAGCAATTAGCCCTCACATGCAAAAAAAAAAAAAATAATGCATGGAAATACTCTATTTAGAAGTATGTGCACCTAGCACACAGGCTTTCATTTCTATAGAGTTTGCAGGGGCGCTTGCCTCATCATCATGGCAGTGGTTCGTGCCCAGGTCAGATTAAGTCGGAGTTTGATGGAAAATCATACCACACTGCACCTGACAAATGCTGATTGAACATGTTCAGTTGGTGAAAACAAATGCTGACAAACTCCAACAGACACCGACAGGGTTAACACACTGATCCAACAAATGTGACTGTTGCCATTGGTCGGCATCTGTCGGTGGACTGTGAACTGGGCTTAAAAGTTTCTATGTAGAATAATACAACAAAGGGGCTCCCTTTCAGAACAGGTTCCAAATAAATAAGGAATACTTGATGACAGGCCTTTGAATTATTAGAAAACTAGTGCATTATCTCTCTAATAATTCAACAGACTGGATAATTATTCCGCTTATACCACACTTACCAGAAGACATTGTTCAGATGTTGGGCAATGGTGGCTTGGTGGTTAAGGCTCTGGCTTACTGATCAGAAGGTTAGGGGTTCAAGCCCCAGTACTGCCAAGCTGCCACTGTTGGGCCCTTGAGCAAGGCCCTTAACCCTCTCTGCTCCAGGGGTGCCGTATCATGGCTGACCCTGCGCTCAGTCCCCAGCTTCCTGACATGCTGGGGTATGCGAAGGAAAGAATTTCACTGTGTATATGTGATTAATAAAGACTCATTATCATTTATTTCAGGACATTTTTCAGATTATTGTCCTTAAAACGCATCTGTGTGGAACTAATTTATTGTGCATCAAATCCCTCTGTTGCTAATTCCAAAACGCCATTCTAGAACTTGTAATGGAGGCTTGAGCCATTGATCTGCAGTTATTGGTGGGAGAGAGAGACAGAGAGTTCACAGTTTTTCTTTTAGTTTCATGCTGATAATATAAAAATAGAACAAATAAATAATTATATATATATATATATATATATATATATATATATATATATATATATATATATATATATATCGATAGGCATAGCTGTTCACATGCTTTTCCGTTTTTTTATTACTGCAGAAAAAAACTTTTTTTTTCAAGCATCCTTGTTTATGAAATGTTACTCTTTTTACCTTGTTAGTCTGTTTGTGAACAGTGTGAATATGGGCTTGTCTTCAATAACCTGCATGTGTTCTGGTCTGTGCTGCGTGTCATGAGCGCAATTATTACAATAGCCCTAATTGCATACAATATTGTAATCTTACATCTAAATGCCTCTAATGCCTTTTATTTTATTTTTAACTGAATGGTTACACTTTACATTAAGGTTTGTTTAACTAACATTATTGCATTTAATTACATTAAGAAATATTAAACATAGCATTAATAAACTATTAGACATACTTTGTTTATTAGACATTAATAAAAAAAAAAAAGTAAATTAATAGATGCATTAATTGAATTAAATGTTTCTTCAACCATGACTAAAAATAAGTCCACATCAATGAGCAAAGCTCTTACTCAACTTACTGAACTCTGGTCTCCCTGTATAAACATTTAAAGTTGCTGAATTCTGAATTTTGCCAGTTAACAGCCAAAATGTGAATTATAGTGATGGTTCAAATCTTACTCAATGATTATGGTTAATGATCAGTTCATGATTATTTGGCTTATTCTGTTTATTTTTAAAAGAAAATAAATTAACAAAATGTTAGTTTCTTTGTTAAATTTACTTATTGTGTTTTATTGCTGAGGTTCATAGTTTGTTTATGTTAATTAATTAATTATATAATGTATTACTAACTGATTACTAACTAATTAAAATATTACTAACTGCATTATATGTGCAGTGGTGCTTGAAAGTTTGTGAACTTTAGAAAATGTAGAAATTTTCTACATTTCTGCATAAATATGATCATCAGATTTTCACAAAAAGTTTATTAAAAGTCCTAAAAGTAGATAAAGAGTCCCTAATTAAACAAATGACACAAAAATATACTTGGTCCTATAATGATACGATGATTGATATTTACTGGTCACATATACATTACAGCAGAGCGAAATTCTTTTTTTCACATACCCCAGCATGCCAGGAGGTTGGGGTCAGAGTGCAGGGTCAGTCATAATATAGCACCCTAGAGCAGAGAGGGTTAAGGGCCCAACAGTGGCAGCTTGGTAGTGCTTAGGCTTGAACCCCTGACTTTCTGATCAGTAACCCAGAGCCTTAACCGCTAAACCATCACTGCCCACGGTTTATGTGTAAAATAATCCAATATTACATAACTGTGAGTGACAAAAAGTATGTGAACCTTTGCTTCTACAACTAAATGTTTCAGTAACTGTTGATCAGTCCTGCACATTGGCTTGGAAGAATTTTAGCCCATTCCTCAGTACAGAACAGCTTCAACTGTGATGTTGGTGGGTTTCCTCACATGAACTGCTTGCTTCAGGTCCTTCCACAACATTTCTATTGGATTAATGTCAGGACTTTGACTTGGGAATTCCAAAACCTTTATTCTTTTTTAACCATTCTTTGATAGAATGACTTGTGTGCTTAGGGTCATTGTCTTGCTACATGACCTGCTTTCTCTTGAGATTCAGTTCATGGACAGATGTCTTGACATTTTAATTCAGAATTCATTGTTCCATCAATGATGGCAAGCTGTCCTGACCCAGATGCAGCAAAACAGGCCCAAACCATGATACTACCACCACCATGTTTCACAGATGGGATAAGATTGTTATACTGGAATGCAGTGTTTCCTTTCTCCAAACATAATGCTTCTCATTTAAACCCCAAATTCTATTTTGTTATCATCCGTCCACAAAACATTTTTCCAATAGCTGGCTCGTCCACATGATCTTTATGGCAATACTGTCATACATACCAGTGTTGTTCACTGTTCTCCTGATGATTCACTCATGAACATACATGTGAGACAGGCCTTTATTTGCTTTATTTACCCTGGGTTCCTTTGTGACCTCGTGGACTATTACATGTCTTGCTCTTGGAGTGATCTTTGCTGGTCAACCACTCCTGGGGAGGATAAAAATGATCTTTAATTTCTTCCATTTATACACAATCTGTCTGATTATGGATTGGTGGAGTCCAAACTCTTTACAGATGGTTTTGTAACCTTTTCCAGCCTGATGAGCATCAACTATTCTTTTTCTGAGGTCCTCAAAAATCTCCTTTGTTCATGCCATGATACACTTCTACAAACATGTGTCCATCCATCCATTTTCTATACCACTTATCCTACTGGCTTGCAGGGAACCTGCAGCCTAGCCTAGTGAGCATGGGTCACAAGGCTGGGTACACCCTGGACAGAGTGCCAATCCATCACAGGACACACTCACATAAACATTCACACACCCATTCATACACAACGGGCAATTTGGACATGCCAATCAGCCTATCATGCATGTCTTTGGACAGAGTATCGGAATACCCGGAGGAAACCCCCCGCAGCATGGGGAGACATGCAAACTCTGCACACACAGGGCCACAGTGGGAATCAAACCCTGGAGGTGTGAAGCAAATGTTGATTGAATACACCTGACTCTAATTTCACCTTCAAATTAACTGCTAATCCTAGAGGTTCACATACTTTTGCCACTCACAGATATGTAATATTGGATCATAATCTTTTTGTCTCATTTGTTTAATTGGAATCTGTTTGTCTACTTTTAGGACATGTGTGAAAATCTGATGATGTTTTAGCTGATATTTATGGATCATTTTTGAAAATTCTAAAGAGTTCACAAACTTTCAAGCACCACTGTACTTCCATTCGTATTGGATTTATGCTAGGGTTACTATACTAACCCTAACAATATAAAATATACTGAATTAATGAGCAGCTGGAAAGGTAATAAAACATTATCCATTGTTTTATGTAGCATACATGCCTTAAACCCATGTGGACCTGTTCAGTAGAATAGTTTGAAAGACTGTCTCTGTCTCTATACTTGTATTCTTGTAGCTTGAAGCATCCCACCTCAAACGTTAAGGTGGTTAATCTAGAGTAAACATGCATATTGCTCCTCCATACTTGCGTTTTCCAGTGTAGCAGGAATCCATCAAGACACCTCATTATTCTCTTTATGTTATTCTCTCCCACAATCCTGTACACACCAGATCAATCCAGATCAGTGGATAACGCTTTCTCTCTCTGCAGGCCCGTGGCCTCATGGGAGTTTTAATAGGTGGTGTAGCTATACTCTACACTCCAGCACGCCACCCAGGCACCAGGTACCCAGTCTGTACCGCCATGAAATTAAGGAGAAAACGTTCATGCCGGTGGATTAGCTTTTAAGCTTTTAAGCAGCCTAATGTAGCATGAAATATTGTGGCCATGCCCCGGCGATCAGATGCATGTGCATATGACCTATTTTCATTCTGTTTTGTCTCTTGCTACTTTTATCCTTCCCCCACCCCTTCTCAATCCCCATCCATGCACATATCAACATCTGGATACTGAGAACATTTAGCTGTTAATTGGTTGGGCTTTTATTATTCTGATGGCAACAGAGAAAGCATGTGGGTTGAGGGGTGGGGTGGTGCTGAAAGAAAAAAAGCTGAGACTGGTATGTGAAGGAGAGAAAGTTGTCTAAGACAGGAAGAATGAAAGCTTCAGAGAAATGGTGGTTCAAGAGAAATGTAAATAGTGTTACAGTTCATAGGCTCTAACCATGGTCAAACATTAAGTATTCCCCATTATATTCTCTATCTGCTCATAAAGAGGAATGTCCACCATTAGTAGATGATGTGAGAAATCATTTAGTGGATTTAACTCAAAGAAATTACAAAATCAAATATTTATGAGCTGTACAGTATTAGGAGAGAACACCACAGTTGGAGGCCATATTTTACTGTTTTTAACCATAACTGAGCTATACATATACAGTAAGCGGTATGTGACAGATATGTGGCAAGGCTACACAGACCTCATATTGTTTAAGAAGGTCATTGATTCCTTTAAATGTCTTGCTGTTAAGAATTTTTTTGTGAATTTAAAGACAATATGGGAAAACTTTTATAACACTCACACTGTCAGGTTAGCACCTAAAGGGTTGCTTCTGTTGCTGTTGATGTTGTGTGTATACCCACAGTTTAACTGCTATTTTTACACTGAGCACAATAAAAAGTCTGCACTTGCATCCGTTTGCACTCACATTTCATGCTCTCTTTCAGTGAAACGCATAGGATACAATTTTCAAAATACATTTTGCATATGTATTGTAGTCTTCATCAAAAATATATCCTCATGCTATATACATTCATGTGAAAAAATAAGTACAGCTCACGGAAATTGTTGGCTTTTTTGACATATTTGGACAAGCACTGTCCAGGACTGGCCTTCCAAGCTAATTCAGCCCAAGAGCAGACTGTCTGATGCAAAAAAAAAAGTCTCCAAGAACCCCCAAATTTAATCACAGGATCTGAAGTCTTGTAACTGTTGGTGTCAAAGTGCATGCTTCTACAATCAAAAAGAGATTGCACAACATTGAATGGTATGTTAGGTGTGCCAGGAAAAAGGCTTTGCTATCTAAAAATAATATTAGAGCAAGACTACAGTTTGCCAGTGAGCATATAGACATAGACCAGGCCTTTTGGAATAATGTGCTCTGGACAGACAAATGAAAGATAGAGTTGTCTGGCCACTGCAACAGCAGACGTGTTTGGTACTGACCAAAGACAGCTTTTCAGGAGAAGCACCTCATACCAACTGTGAAGGACAGTGGTGGAAATGTAATGGTTTGGGGTTGCTTCACTGCCTCAGGGACTGGATATATCTATATATATTATATATAGAGTTTCCTAAAAAAGTTGACAACCCTACAACCCTGACCTTCCATAAGTCCAATTCAGCAACGATTCATTCAGGAAGTCACAAAAGAGCCAAGTATAACATCAAAGGAACTACAGGCCTCTCTTGCATCAGTAAAGTTTACTGTTCAAGATTCCACTATCAGAAAGACAAAAAAGGCATCCATGGAAGAGTAGTGATGTGAAAACTACTGTGAGCCCAGAAGAACATTAAGGCTTATCTGGAATTTCGCCAAAACACACCTTGATTATCTTCCAACCTTTTGGGAGAATGTTCTGTGGACTGATGTGAAAGTGGAACTGTTTGTAAGACAGGGGTCCAGTTACATCTGGCATAAACCAAACACAGATCTCCACAAAATGAACATCATACCTATGGTCAAGCATGGTGGTGGAAGTGTGATGGTGTGGGCATGCTTTGCTGTTTCAGGGTCTGGGCAACTTGCAATAATTGAGGGAAACATGAATTCTGCTCTCTACCAGAAAATCCTAAAGGAGAATGTCTAGTCTTCACTCTATAAGTTGAAACTCAAGCGCAACTGGATTATGCAGCAAGACAATGATCCAAAGCATAGGAGTAAATCCACTTCTGAATGGTTAAAAAAAAAGCTAAATTAAAGCTTTGGAGTCGCCTAGTTAAAGTCCTGACTTGACCCAATTGAGACGCTGTGGCTGGACCTTAGACAGGCAGTTCAAGCTCGAAAACCCTCCACTGTGGCTGAACTAAAGCAGTTCTACAAAGAAGAGTGGGCCAAAATTCCACGGCAGTGCAGTGAAAGACTGATCTCTAGTTATTGAAAGTGGTTGGTTGCAGTTATTGCTACTAAAGGTGGCACAACCAGATTTCAGGTTTAAGGGGGAAATTAGTTTTTCACATCGGTGTTGGATCACTTTTTGGCTTCAATAAAAAACTAAAGAAATAAAAACTGTATTGTGTGTTAACTCAGGTTACCTTTGTTTTATGTTGCATTTTGTTTAAAGATTTAAATCTCTTTAGTATGAGATTTACACAAAAAAAGATTATCGGACAAACTTGAAAAAATCCGTCCATCTCATTTCTTTGTTTATGTTGCACTATGCAAAGTATATGCGATAGTGACAGCAGGGTGTGGTCAAGCGTCAGCTGTGGATGGAGAGGAAGCGGGTTGAATTGGCAGGTAACGCGTGATTCTCACCCGTGTTGGATTAGCCAGAGTTTACTTGTGTGTGTCTGTTTGTGCTTTTATTGTCTTCCATAATGAGAGAGAGAGATGACCAGCACAAAGACGTCTGCCTACTAAAAATGGTCTAAGGAAAGACAACCCGTGAACCGGTGACAGGGTCATGGGCACTCAAGGCCCTTAATCCATCTGGTCCGATCCCACAGAAGAG
>NC_071277.1:11012323-11059823 GCF_023375685.1 Ictalurus furcatus | reverse complement strand
ATACAACAAATATGTTGTATACAACATATATAACAAATATACTACAAATATGCCAATAATTTTTGCACACCTAAGATTATTTTGGGATAAACCTGTGTTGTGTTTGCAGTTGTTTGATATCCATGAGAGAAGAGTATTTTTGTGAATTTTTATAATAAAAGGTCAAAAGGTTAAACAATAAAGGCAATTTTTTCACAGCCTTCTTTGCTCATATTTGCCAAAGCTGCCAATATTAGTGGAGGGCACTGTATATCTAACTTTGTCTTAATAAGATATTCCAGCTAATATTTAGCTAGATTTAACCAGTAACAAGCTACAACAATGGTTTGCATAATATTCCAGAAAAGGAACAAGATGGTTTTCCTTATTTTAAGACTAAGACCAATTGCACGCTTCAATTTTTCAATGAAACAGGTACACTGCAAAAAAAAAAAAAAAAAAAAAATCTATTACAAAAAGCTGGGAATAATTATATTTTAAGAGTAAGATCACTTGCATAACTTAATTTTTTTCAATAAAGCAGCTGTCATGGTTATGCCGAAATCCCCACTGAACTACATTAACCATCAGCCCCAGCATGTCACATGACAACGTTACATGTCCCATTCATCACTCACACCTGTCCTGTGTTACCCCGAATAAGCACCCCTGTAGAAGTTCTTGTTTTTCAGTACCTACTTGTCAAGCTTTTGTTGTTGTCGTGTTCATGTGTTGTCATGTGTGCTACAGCCACTCTCATAGTCTGCATGTTTTTGCCTTGTGTCCATTGTTACATTTATGGTTAGAATTTTTCACTATTTTGGTTGTTTATTTTGACTTTATTCAATAGAAATCTGCGCTTGCATCAGCCACCTTCAACTATCTCTTACATTATGTTGCAGAGTTTTTCTCTGTTTCAATACAAATTCTGAAAAATAACTGCTTCTGGTGCCTTAATTTAAGACAAAGTAACTTTTTATGTTGTTTGAAGAATTGTGTCTTATTGCAAGCTTTTTTATTTTGCTAATTAATAATCTCAGATTAACGGATAAATTCTTAAAGTCAGCTCAATCAAGAGACCATAATAGTCATTTTAAGTGAGTCTATCTCACTAAATTGTTTTTTTTTTTGTCTAGCTTTAAGATCCAATAGCATTTTTAGTGACTAAATATTTATGCTACTTTAGAATTCTTTTTTTGTTTGTTTGTTTGATTTTAGTACACTTTACCTAGATTTATGTGTGTCTTGCTTATTTCAAAGAAGTCATTTTTGCAGTGTGTAGATTTAGTGTGTAGAAATTTTGGCAGTGTTTAGAAAATTGTTGATTTTAGACTGCAGGTAACAAATTGTGAAAACGTAATTTTTCCCAGTGCTAATGTGGCTCAGGATTAAAAAAAAAAAAAAAAAAAAAAATCAGTATTACCATCTTTCTCATCTCATTTGCATTGTTTACTTTAAATAGTGGAAGATTTTCTTTTAAAATATGATGCTTACTAAAGATCATTGTAAGTCTTCATATACCAAGATAATAGTGAATAACTAATGAGAACATTTCTGTATAGCTTCCATCAACCCTGTTTTTACTGTTTTTTATTAAAAACAAAGTCCAGTTTGCATTCATGTCCAGTCTAATTTCTAACAAAAGCACTTGTACATCAGTGTTACTGGGAATAGAAAACAATGTCTCAAATATTTTTTCCATTATTAAGAATCAGATACATGGCTGTCTTTGTAGCTTTTTGCAGTTTGCTTCAGGGCAGTGTTATACTCTGGGGTTTTGCCCTGTATGTAGCTTGATAACCTCAATAATAATAATCCAATATAATATGAAGACTCAGTGTAGTAAGACAGGAATATTAGCCTATATTATTTCCCATATGTATGAATAAATGTCTGGAAATGTGTTTGTCCTCAAAGTTATGCTGAGATTTGGATGGATTTACTACTGACAATGTGTTATTTGCCACATTGTTACACTTCAGATGTCAAGGGATAGTGGCATGATAAAAAAAAATAATTAAATGTATTATTATTATTATTATTATTATTATTATTAATGTGTATAGCTGGATAGAACTTGGATCATTCATTCTGGTTTTACAGTAGATAAAATACATTCACTGTTAAACTCCAGTGTATATGTTTTATATGTTTTCTAAATTTCCTATTTTTTTCTAAACATCTACATGCTCAGAGATTAAAGTAAAAAAAGATTAAAACTTTGTTGCTGACATTGGAAGTATGTTTACCTTAAGGTTTCGTTGAATATATTTGAAATAATGCTGAAAGTTGTGAGCATAAAGATATAAATCCTTATAATGTTAAGTATTATGTTAATAATGTTAGGTATTACAGGTACCAAATATTTTGTATTTGCATTTTTACATAAATAATTTATATAAAATATAAATAAAAAACTGGATGTAAATGGGACTCCTTAAATCCTTGCAAAAAAACAAAAACAAAAACAGAAGGAATATAATATAGCACAGAAATGAACCAATAATTAAAATATTATAGAGTCTGTATTTTAATATATCCCATTCTATTAATCGTGCCCTGGTGTTATGACCTCAATATTAATCCTTTTCATCCAATCTACACTTTTATTAAAACATACACACAAATGCGTCAATTTCTTTGTACCTGTCACCCTGTTAAAAAAAAAAACAACAAAAAAAAAACAATTCTGTCTACTGGCCCTAAAATGCTGCATTAATTGTGACTCTCAAGTTCAAGCCAAGATGTTCACATCAATCAAAGTCACTGCATGGCCCCAGTTTTCTTTTATAAGGTGTCAGGGCTTCTGCAGACACCAGCCTAATAGCTATTACATGCTAATGATGCTAAAGACCATAGATAGTCTCTAACGTTTCTCTCCGCAGGCTGTCTTATTGTTCCCCAAATGCCATTTTGTTCTCCTTGATAAACATGCAATACTAATGATGTTCTTCCCCAGAAACCAGTATGTAAAAGTGCAATGATGAATGGGAAGATTTGGGCAGCATGGCAAAGCAGTAACGGTCGGAGAGACAGAGGGGAAGACAAGCAAGTCTGCAGCCCTCAAATGATATCCAACACAAATAATTATGATAAACATGTTATTTTGCTCCACCAGCGACTGCACATTACCTAATGATGTTCAATGGCAGTGGTAAGTGATAAAGACAACAAATACATTACTGGTACGCATCGCAAATGGGAGTCCCCAAGGAAAGACATCTGAATTTCAAATTTTGTTGCCATGCTCATTTTTCATAACAGAAAAAGCATGTGGAGAGGCGCATTTCAAACAACTGTGTACTTAATGTGTAATGTTTAATGTTCTCAATGCAGGCCATTTAGGTATATATGTATTTAGTCTTATGAAATGGTTGTCATGCAATATATATATATATATATATATATATATATATATATATATATATATATATATATATATAGTAGCAATCATAAATATTCAACCCCCATTGCAAATCAGGTTTATTGTCAAAATTTACAGACTTTCAGCTGTTTGCAATGGATAGTTCAACAAAACAAATGCTTCAAGTGGTTTCCGCAAATTCAACTGAAAATGCAACTTATAATGATTTCTCCAGTTTCAAAATTATTCAACCCCTTCATGGTAAGCATCTTTAATACTTAGTAGAGTACCCTTTTGCTGTTATGACCTGCTGCAAACAAGATGCATAGCTTCTGGCAGTGTTCCTGAGGAATCTTAGCCCATTCCTCATGAGCAATGGCCTCCAATTCAGTAATATTCTTAGATCTGTGTGCTGCAAACGCCTTCTTCAAATCCCACAAGAAATTTTCTTTGGGGTTCAAGTCAGGTGACTGTGATGGCCCTGTAGAATCTTCCAGGACTTCTTCTGCAAACAAGCCTTGGTGGAATTTGAGGTATGCTTGGGATCATTGTCCTGTTTGAAGGTCCAATGACGCCCAAGCCTCAGCCTTCTCACAGATGACATGACGTAATCTCCTAGGATTTCCTGATACTTCAATGAATCCATCTTGCCTTCCACACGCTGCAGGTTTCCAGTGCCAGAGGATGCAAAGCAGCCCCAGAGCATCACCAAGGCACCACCATGCTTGACTGTGCACAGAGTGTTCTTCACTTCATTCTTCTTCCTCCAGACATACTGCTGATCTATCGTGCCAAAAACTTCCTGTTTTATTTCATCACTCCACAGAAAAGAATCCCAAAACTGTGGCTTATTTGTATGATTTTGAGACGACTTTTCTTATGCTTTTGTATCAGTAGTAGTGTATGTCTTGGGGTTCCGGCATAGAAACCTTCTGCATTTAGTACATGCCTTACTGTGCTCACTGAAACCTCAGTGCCTGTTGCCATCTAGTCCCGCTGCAGGTCTCTTGCTGTCACTTGAGGGTTTTTCACAACCTGCCTTCTCAGAAATCTGGTTGCAGCTGTTGATGGCTTCCCTTTTCTGCCCCGTCCAGACATTTCATGTATTTTCTGCCGTTAACAAGTCAGGTATTTCATGTGTTCCAGCTCAAGCACACCTAGTGCAACTAATGAAGCCCTTGATTAGTTGCATCGGGTCTGCTTGAGACAACACCTGATTTGCATATTTGTTGTGAAGGAGTCTATTCAGGAGGTTGAATAATTTTGAAACTGGATAAATCATTTTAAATTGCATTTTCAGTAGAATTTGGGGAAACCACTTGTAGCATTTGTTGTGTTCAACTATTTCAATTGCTTTGTTTAATTTGTTCATTGGAAACAGCTGAAAGTCATAAAACCTGATTTTGAAATGGGGGTTGAATAATTTTGATTGCTACAGTGTGCATATATATATATATATATATATATATATATATATATATATATATATATATATATATATATATGTGTGTGTGTGTGTGTGTGTGTGTGTGTGTGTGTGTGGACATTCTCCTTTAGGATTTTTTTTGGTAGAGAGCAGAGTTCATGTTTCCCTCAATTATAGTAAGTTTCTCAGACCCTAAAGCAGCCTTGCATCCCCACACCACCAGGCTTCCACCACTATGCTTCACCATAGGTATGATGTCCTTTTTGTGAAATTCAATGATTGGTTTATGCCAGATATAATGGGACCTGTCTTCCAAGCAGTTCCACTTTTGACTCATCAATCCACAGAATATTCTCCCAAAAGGTTGGAGGATCATGAAGGTGAGTTTTGGCAAAATTCAGAAGATCCTTAATTTTCTTCTGTGTTAGCAGTGGTTTTCGACTCTCCACTCTTTCATGGATGCCATTTTTCCCAGTGTCTTTCTGATAGTGGACTCATGAACAGTGACCATTATTGATGTAAGAGAGGCCTGTAGTTCCATGATGTTGTCCTTGGTTCTTTTGTGACTTGCTGGCAGAGTAGTTGCTGTACTCTTGGAGGAATTTTGGAAGGTCAGTCACTACTGTGCTGAGTTTTTCTATTTGGAGATAATTTCTCTCACTATGGTTCTTTGGAGTCCCAGAGATTTTGAAATAGCTTTGTAACCTTTCCCAGACTGATGTATTTATATCACCTTGGTGGTATTAGATAACTTGGTATTAGATAACTTTATTTGCTTCAATATATAACATTATCATTTAAAAACTTTTGTGTATTTTGTATTCCGGTTGCCTTAGATCTTAGATTTTGTTTTGATTTCTGAAACAATTTAGTATGAGATATATACAAAAACAGAAGAAATCAGGAAGGGGGAAATCATTTATCACAGCACTGTATAATACAAGTCTACTCCACACTAAAACTAGCTGAAGTAAATCTAAAATAAAATAATACCGAAATGTGCAATTTGATTTGGATTCAAAAGAATGGGCCTTTATTCAGAGGGCAACAGTAGTGCTTTCATTCTGCAGTGAATTAGTCATTAAAGTAAAACATTGGTGCACTCTGATCCTCTTTGTGAAGGATAGGCTGGCAGAGAAGTCAGTGAAAGTATGACAATATTGAGTCCTTAGAGACACCAGCCATGGCCAGCATTATGACTAGACTGTTATTGTGCAGTGAAAAATGGGTAAAAGTCCTGGCAGGTGGACATGACATTGGATCTGAATGAGAGAGATGGAGGCAAAAGAGAGTGTTGGACTGTGTAGATATTTAGGAGGGAACAGGATCTGTAATAAGAGGGATCCTGGGCTCATACAACACTTCTTTGTTGCTGCAGATCCACAAACCTGTCAGCACTGTTCATTTAAGGAGACCAGGAGAAACTCCCAAAGGTATGCAGCTCTCACCCAGAGAGAAAACACTTATAAATCCTTGCCTTTAGACCATGAAAAATACAACTTCATTTTGGGACAGTATGGAAAATGCAAAAAAACAAACAAAAAGAGTCATTTGAAATTTCAATTCACCCTGTAATATATTGAAAACACATTATTAACACATCATTTGATGTTTTACTTTGTGAATTTAATTTATTTTTGAAATTATACACTCATTTCATATCTGATGACTGCAACACACTCCAAAAACGTTGGGACAGTCGACTGTTTACCACTGTGTAACATCTTTTCTTTTAATAACACTTATTAAGCATTAGTTGGCCAGACACCAGTTGGTTAAGTTTAGAAAGCAAAATTTTCCCCCGTTCATCCATTATGCATTTCTTCAGCTGTGCATCTGTACGGGGCCTTCGTCGCCTTATTTTGCATTTAATAATGCGTCACACATTCTCAATTGAAGACAGGTCAGGACTGCAGGCAGGTCATGCTAGCACCCGCACTCTCTGCTTACGCCACCATATGCTTGGAATCTGGGCAGAATATGGTTTGGCATTGTCCCTGGAAAAGATGACGTCTGGATGCCAGCATATGTTGCTCCAAAATGTGTACATATCTTTCTGCATTAATGGTGCCCTCACAGATGTGCAAGTTACCCATGCCATGGGCACTGCCACACCCCCATACCATGGCTTTTGGACCTGATGCTGATAACAGCTTGGATGGTCCTTTTCCTCTTTGGCCTGGAGAGCACGACAGCTTTTTTGTCCTAAAACTATTTGAAATGTTGACTCGTTGGACCACAAAACATGATTCCACTGTGCTACTGTCCATCTCAGATGAGCCCGAGCCCAGAGAAGTTGCCGGGGCTTCTGGACAGTGTTGTATGGCTTTTGCTTAGTAAAGCCATAGTAAAGTCTTAACTTGCATCTGTGGACGCAGCGGCAAATGGTGTTGACTGACAATGGTTTACCAAACTATTCCCATGCCCATGTCAGGATATCCATTACAGACTCATGACGGTTTTTAAGACAGTGATGTCTGAGGGATCGGAGTTCACAGGCATTCAGAAGTGGTTTTTGGCCTTGCCCTTTATGCACAGAGATTTGACCGTATCCTTTGAATCTTTTAATTGTATTGTGCACTGTAGAAGGTGACATGCCCAAAATCTTACCCATTTGTCATTGGGGAATGTTGTCCTCAAAGTGTTGGATTAGTCACTGATGCATCTACTGGCATATTGGCAAGGCTCTGCCCATCCTTGCTCTTGAAGGACTAGGCCTTTTTTGGAGGCTCCTTATATACTGTGATTAGATGATTGCTCGCCTGTTTCACATTACCTTCTTATTTCAACTTGTCACATCAATATTAGTCCTAAACTGCCCCTGTTCCAACTTTTTTGGGATGTGTTGCATGCATCAATTTCAAAATAAATTTTTATTTTCAAAGATGAAATTTTATAGTCACTTGTATGTGTGCCAACTAGTCTCTATCGGCATACATTTTCCAGTTAAAATGCAAACAGTGAAAAAAATTCAGAGCATCTCTGTCAACTTTAAATGAAAACAGTAGAACTATCTATGGGGTCTGTTAAACCCAGGCACATGGACAGATAGAAACCCAGAGGGGATTTGAGCCCTTGCCCTTTTTCCCTCAGACTGTAAAAGTTCCCTCTTGGCTGCCGTGTTTTATAATTATAATTTATATGGACTTCAGGTGGCTCCCGGAGTAAAGATGTAGCCTGCAGTACACCTGAGACCCAGGGATTCAACCCTGGCAGCAGCACTGAACCAGATTGATCCAATTCAGTGAAACAGTCAGCCTCATCTGGGGATAGAGTGGATTTGGTCAACTTGAGTTCTAAGATCTTTATTACTATTTAGCACCTCCTGTGAAAGTACAGTAAAGTTATATTCATCTCAGCAGGTGGGAAATGAAGTAAAATAAGAATTTGTAACGTCCATGTTTACCTTTATTATCAGTTTAATTATGAAATCACTATTAAACAAGATTTATAATCATATGCATGTGCTATGTGGCTCAAGTATGTAAATTATAAAGTTTTTCGTGAGTACTATGACTCTCAGACAATGCCATTACTCTGTATTTTGAGGAAAGATTTTTTTCCTCTAAAGAAACCACTGATCTAATGTGACTGGACTGTAAAAAACTGAGTCTTGAATAACTGCAATGCTTTCATTGGACTTTGAATAGTAATGCATGATTATGAATGGTTATTAAAGATGATAAGTGGTCAACTGTATGAGAAGTATGTGTGTGTGTGTGTGTGTGTGTGTGTGTGTGGTGGTGGTGGTGGTGGTGGTGGGGGGGGGTTCTCTTGAGCCCCTGCTCCCTAAAATATCTATGTCCTAGTGTGAAGTGTGTTTGAGTTGCAACTAAGAGTTTGCAACACAAAAGAGTTATCAAAGGCAAGGTAAGATGCATATAAGATAGTTTCGCCCAATTACAGTTATCTAACTTAGAACATTTCTGTATTCTCTGTATTTTCTGCATTCTACTGCACATTTCTGCAGGGATTCCACCATTTTTGCTTTGGATAAAATTCAACCTGTAGTGTAACCAATGCAATAATATTTTATATAAACTGTGCAAAAGCCTTATGGAAACATGGTTTTCGGTAGTAACAAACAGAGAAAACAACTTGTGCTTTATACTGTAAAGTCATAATTGTAAATGCAATATATAATACAGTATATAACTTTCACAGTACAAAACATTGCTTTTGGAGCAATGATTGCTCTGTCTGTTAAGACTCGATACTATACAGAGTAAAAATACAAAGCAAAAATATTTTCTTTAATTCTTTAGAGGACACACAAATGTACTAAGCTGCAATGTTTTGTGACAGGCAAGTTATATATATAGTCATTAGCCTGTGGTTATATTATTTGTTTTGCGATAGACCTATTTGAACACTGACCAAATAGTGTTCAGTGTTCTATTTGAACACTGACCTACCGATACCAGTTGCTGTCTGCCTGAAGCAGTCTGGGATAAAGTGTCTCGCTTTAAGGAATAATGATAGTAGTGTTGCTTGTTCAGCTGGGACTAAACCTTTTGGTCCAAATTTGATGACCACTGCACCACCACAACCTCTATGGACTTTGCCAGAAGGAAAGCGGTGATATGTGCATTACGATTTTTTTTTTCTGTAGGTAAGTTGGCTGCCTTTGTTTTATTGTAAATCTCACACAGCTGCAGTTTGTACCACAGATGATGCAAAGCCACTGTAAATGCTTTTGGTGGATAGATTAGTTTGTTGTTGCCAGCCAGTGAGTCTTACATAGAACACAAACATAAATCTAGTGCATGTAATCTGTCATACCAAGCTTCGTCCCTATTATAAACAAAAAGCTAACTAGGTTTATCAGAAATTCTGTAGATTTCTTAATGCTCCTAACTGCAAAATGTATTGATGTTACATTTGATTCCAGATTAGCCATAAAACCTTCAATATTTTTTTGCCAGGTCAGGCATATTAGGGTTCAACTGTCATTTCCACAAGTTAGCACACATTACCTATTAAGTTTTTTTTCTTTACCTTCCCCTCCATGGTTTTGTCTGTTTAAGGTTATGATATGATGTGTGCATTTTCTATTTTCTTACCAAGGAGGCCTTCATTGAGCTTTTTGAGTCGGGTCAATGCAGCTCACCAAGGTCGGCGCTCATTCTCCTACATGCAGCAGCTGAAGGACTGCTGTCACCAGTGGTTGATGCTGGAGGAGTGGGATGAAGAACAGATCATTGAGATGCTGTGGCACTGGAGCGGTTCATCGTCCGACTCCCGACAGGAACAGCGGAGTGGGTCCAGTGCCAGTGGCCCGCATCCCTGAACAAAGCCTTTTAGCTGGTGGAAGATCACCTGGTGGCAGTCCCTGGTCCAGGCATCTGTCATTTTTTGTTCTGTATCTCCCTCCTCTCCCTTCTTCTCCCCCAGTTCCAGCTCCCTGGAACCAAGGTGCAATGAAACTGACACCCTGGACCCAGTTTCTACCCCACATTTTCTGCTCTCCCTCTACTACCTCTTGAAACATCTCCCCATGCTCCATCTCTCTTCAAGGTGATTCAAGGTGAGGCATTGGGAAATACTCTATTGGTGAAGGTGAGGTGTGTGTATGGGGATATTCATGAATATCTAGTGTGGAGGTGGCATTTAGTCCTAGCCTCACCCATACACTCATTTTGGGGGCAAATTGGCTGGGGTTTAGGAAAATGTAAAAAAAAAAAAAAAAAATATATATATATATATATATATATATATATATATATATATATATATATATATATGGTGGTGGATGGGTCTTGCTGCTGCATAGAAAGGTGTGGGATGTGTGCAGTTTGGACCAGGAGACGATGCTGGAACTGTCAATGTCTGTGAGGTGTCATGATGACTCAGTGGATGAGGAGGGCACCACACCATTACCCAGCTCTGTGGGGATTACCCTTGGATACTTGTGATGAGTAGCTTTGCCATGACTTTGACCAAGTGAGAATAATCGATGGTTAAATAATACAGTGAGAAATTGTCCTCAAGCATATGTTGCATCAAATGATGCAGGACACTCGCACAAAAGAAGAAACTACTCAATTATTGGTTCCAAAAAGATGCAGGGAAATGCTTTTCCATGCAGCCCATTATAATCCCATAGTGGGGCACCCTAGGACACGATAAAACACTCAACCCTCTAATGGCTCATTTCTGTTAGCAGGGCAATCACAGCAATGTATGCATGTGGTGTGCAGCGTGGCATAATTCTGCTGGCCACCCCAAATGTGCCATTGTGCCCATTACCCTTAATCGCAGTCCCTTTTGAAAGAACTGGATTGGATCTGGCCATTAGAGAGGTGCATGCAAGGGTTATGGTAGTTCTGTTATGGTTAGGTTGTGTTAGTTCTGGTGGATTATTCAATGTGATATGTGGAAGCAGTGCCTCTGCACAACATCTCAGCATGCAGTGTTGTGGATGCACCCTTCTACACAATACTCTGAGTTGGAATCCTACAAGAAATTCTGACTGACCTGGCTATTAGCCATGCTAGTGGCAGCTGAGTACAGCAGCTCCTGTCTCAAAAGATGTTATATCTTATTCTTTTACTCATATTAGGTTTTACTACTTACGTATCTGACAGTTTTAGCCTGTTTTAGCAAATAGTTTTTTTTTTATTTATCATGCACTCTACACTCGGAATGGAGAACCATGGGGAGAGAGCAGGTTGCCTCATGTACACACGCGATCAGCTGCTGGTGCTCTGAAGGTATACGCAGTGCTTCCGAATGAAGTTCAACATTCTTAAAGAACTGCTGAGACCATACAGAGGATCCAAAACAAAGGTAAAGAGGAGATGGTACAAGCCCTTCATGTCCTCCATCATCATGGGTAATGGTCGGTCTCTTGGCAATAAAATGGATGAGCTCAACACACTGATCAGAACACAGAGGGAGTATTGGGAGAGCAGTGTGATTTGTTTCACTGAGACATGGCTGCATGAGGACATTCCGGACTCGAATGCTTCTATCCCCAGATTTCAGACAATGAGGGCAGACAGAGACGCTGAACTGAGTAGTAAAAGGAAAGGTGGAGGGGTCACACTGTTTGAAAATAACAGATGGTACAATCCAGAACATGTTACTGTGAAGGAGCATCACTGCTGCCCAAACATTGAATTGCTGGCTGTTGGTTTACATCCATATTATCTACTAAGGGAATTCATGGTCGCTATTGTGGTTACTGTTTACATCCCATTGGCAGCCGATGCAGAAGTGGCATGTGACGTCATGCACTCTGCTATTGCGAGACTCCAAACTCGGCATCCAAACTCTTTTGTAGTCATTTCTGGAGATTTTAATCATCTGTCACTCTCCACTACATTACCAATGTTTCACCAGTTTGTCAACTGTGTTACTAGAGAGAACAGAACACTGGATCTCCTGTATGCAAGTGTGAAGGGGCATACACTTCCTCTGCTCTGCCTCCACTGTGAAGGTCTGACCACAACCTGGTTCTACTGATACCCACATTCAGACCTGTTGCCTTAAGGCAGTCTGTGACAAAGAAGACCATAAGAAGATGATCAGAAGAGGCAGAGGAGGCTCTGAAGTTCTGCTTTTAAGCAGCTCACCGGCTTCAAGGCAGAACCACAACCTGTGGGGGGCAATCTAGAAAGTGCCAACAAGCTGAATTTGCTCTTCAATAGGTTCAGCATGAAATCCTCTTACACTACCTCCTCCACTCCCTCACAACCATTCTTTCCCAACTTCCCCCAAGATCACGATCAAACATCTTTTCCCACCCTGTCGTCCACACCAATACCTCTCTGTTCATCTCATAACTGTTCACCCCCATCACTCAATCTGCTGCTATATCTACAATGTTTATACTCTACTGCACCACCACATCACACACACACACACACACACACACACACACACACACACATATATATATATATATATATATATATTCATTTATAATGGTAAATCACTTTAGAATACTTCTAACTCTGTGCTGCGTAAATAGGTAAATTTCTCTGGGATGAATAAAGTCATGGATTGATCTATTGATCTATGTATGTATCTAAAAAGGGAGCACCAGATCCGGTCCACTGGACAGATCAGTGCAGTTGTGGTTTTTACCAGGTAAAAGTGGTTTTGTGGGGGCCTTCTTGCGTTTTCCTAACTTTGCTTTCCCTTTTGTACTGCAGACTGATATGAGGCCATTTGACATCAGTCAAAATGGGCTGAGGACAACTCCCCAGCCTGAGTTGGGTGTTAGGGGTATGTGGCAGAGAAGGTGTGATTGAGCATCAGCTGCAGATGGAGAAAAGTAAGGGGAACCGACAGGTAAAGGTAAGTCACTTGTGCCTTATTACCAATAGGCTACTTACAGTCCCCTCTGGAACTATTGGAACAGCTAGGCCAATCATTTGTTGCTGTACACCAAAGACATTTGGGTTTTATATCAAAAAATGGATATGAGACAAGAATTCAATATCTTTTATTTTCTGGTATTTGTATCTAGATATACATAGAACATCGAGCATACCAATATAAAACATAGAACCTTTTGTATCAGACCACCCAATTTTTAAATGAGCAAAAGTATAGGAACAGCTAAGTCTTGAATCTAATTAAAGTAAATAACACTTAATATTTGGTTGCACATCCCTTGCTTGCAATAACTGCATCAAACCTGCAACTCACTGACATCACCAAATTGTTGTTGTTTTTTTCTTTTGCAATGCTTTTACAGGCTTTAACTGCAGCCTCTTACAGTTGTAGTTTGTTTTGAGGGGTTTCTCCCTTCAGTCTCCTCTTCAGGAAGGGAAATCCATGCTCAGTTGGGTCAAGGTCTGGTGATTGACTTGGCCAGTCTAAAACCTTCCACTTTTTCCACCTGATAAAGTCCTTTGTTGAGTTTGCAGCATGTTTTGAATAATTGTCTTGATTCTCCCAATTATTATAATTTGGATGCATTTGTCTTTAAATCAGCAGACAAGTTCACGAAATGTTGCTGTAAACATCTGAATTCATTCTGCTGCTTCCATCATGAGTTACATCATCAATAAAGATTAGTGAGCCTGTTCCAGAAGCAGTCATGCAAGCCAAAGCCAAGACACTACCTCCACCATGTTTCACAGATTAGCATGTATGTTTTGGATCATGAGCAGATCCTTTCTGTCTCCACACTTTGGCCTTCCCATCATGGCTCATCTCTGTATTTCTTTGCAAATTCCAATCTGGCTTTCCGATTCTTACTGCTGATAAGTGGTTTTCATCTTGTGCTATAGCCCCTATATTTCTGCTCCTGAAGTCATATTCGAATGGTGGATTGTGATACCTTCACCACTGCCCTGTGGTGGTTGTTGGTGATGTCAGTGACTGTTGTTTTTAGGTTCTTCACAACTCTCACAATGTTTCTGTCATTAGCTGTTGTTGTTTTCCCTCGCCGACAGATCCATTGTCTGTTGTTCAGTACACCATTGATTTCTTCTTTTTCAGGACATTCCAAATTGTTGTTTTGGCTATGCCCAATGTTTGTGCAATGCCTCTGATTGATTGTCCCTCTTTTCTCAGTTTGAAAATGGCTTACTTTTCTCCCATAAACAGCTCTCTGATCTTCATATTGGCTTATCCTTTTTAACAACAAATGCAGTCTTCACAGGTGAAACCGAAGGCTAAAACCAAGAGCTATTTATTGTTTAATCAATCAATCTAACTGTACACACCTGGGTAACAAACACCTGTCAGTCACATGTTCCAATATTTATCTACATATAAATGCTAGCAAATAAAAGCTGAAATCTTTACATTAATCTTTTGATCTCAAATCCAAATGTCTTCAGTCGACAGCAAAAAAAAATAATAATAATTGGCCCTGCCATTCCAATAGTTCCGGAGGGGACTGTATGTTTGTTTCTCTGTACTTTCAGTGACTGCCATAACCAGAGAGCGAGAGTTGTACAGCTTGCATAGCTTCCAACAATGGTGGTGATGGTCCCTTTTCAGTTAAATATTATTTTCTTTTGGTTGAATTTTTGAAGGTACAGTGAAAAATAAACATGAGCCGGAGCTCTGCTGAAATTCCACCTGCATCCCAAGTCTTCGTCCATACACATACACACTGGGATCTATAGCAGGTTAATATGAGTATTTTTCTCTAAATGTCATACTATTGGTTGAGTGAAACAGATTAGTTTCAGAACATAGATCGACCATCAAACAGCATTAAACTGTGTTGTCTTAAGTCCATTCCATAAAAACTTATTTTCGTGCTTACCCTTCAGACACGTAAAAGTCGCAACACACATATATGTTCTAAATGACACTCTTCTCAATCTAATTAGCTACATTCTAATTTTATAAACAATAATAATCTCAGTTTATCCAGTGAACACTGAATCTAGATCAAACAGAAGGTGTTGCTGTGTTATAATGGTATGCTTTTTCTTCTAGAACCAATCCTCTAGGTAAAGCAAACATATTACATTCTATATTCTTGCTCTGTTGCCCCTTGAATTGTCCTTGATTCTGAAAGTATGTCAGAACAGTACCAAGGGGACAGCTGTTAATCTGTCATTTGGGAAGAGCTAAAACAGTCAACTGCTATCAACAAAGCACTCTGCCAGGCGTCTGCTCTGATGTTTCCTCCCTCAATTTCATTCTCTGTAAGGCAAATGGCAGGCCATGCATTGCCTGTCCTCATGTGCTGTGTACTGAGATACCAAATGTTGGTCTCTAACCATTCTATGGGGATAGTAGTCATTGTGCAGGGATCATTGAGGTTTTTTGATGTGTCAGAATAGTGGCACTGACACAGAAGATTATGAAATAGGGTTCAAATGGCCACATCAGTGTCACTGTCCTTGCATAAGCAATAAATGCATGACTGACATGGATTTAAGCAGTGGAATGGAAATTACCAGCATATCAATATCAATAACATATCAATACAATATCAATACAATTTTTAATTCTTGAGCAGCTCTGACAATAGTGCCAACTTTAATGCAAATCACTCGTTTACATTAATGTGCTTATTAGGTCGAGAGCACCACTGGTGCAAGACCTTATTGGATCTGCTCTGTTTATTATTATTATTATTATTATTATTATTATTGGGGCCGGAGCACCGCTGGTGAGAGGCCCTGATGGATCTGCTCCATTTATTATTAGGGCCCAAGCACCGCTGGTGAGAGGCCCTATTGGATCTGCTCCCTTTATTATTATTATTATTATTATTATTATTTTTTTATTATTATTATTATTATTATTATTATTATTATTATTATCATTATTATTTTAGCATTTTAGAGGGCCTAAACATACCCGAAACCTCACTAAACTTTGCAGACGTGTTAGAACTGGTGAAAATTTACATCTGATAGGGGTTCCAGAATTGAGTGGGGCAAAATGGCTTGATATCACCACCTACAAAATTTCAACAATGTGCGCTACATTCCACCTACATGTACATGTGGTCTCACAAATTTCGATGTTTCGCCATGAAACAGGAAGTTGTTATAACAGAATCATACAATGTTCAATCTGCACCAAACTTTTGATATGATTCCTGGCCTGAAGACAGCTACATGCCAATATTCATTTATAGTCATAGCACCACCTGCTGGCAACAGCCATTTCCAGGCCTCATACTTTAAATTTCTGGGAGGAGGTTGTTGATCAACATCCTTATACAGTATCTCACAAAAGTGAGTACACCCCTCACATTTTTGTAAATGATTGTATTGTAAATGATGTAAATGATTTTGTAAATGATTGATTATATCTTTTCATGTGACAACACTGAAGAAAGGACACTTTGCTACAATGTAAAGTAGTGAGTGTACAGCCTCTGTAACAGTGTAAATTTGCTGTACCCTCAAAATAACTCAACACACAGCCATTAATATCTAAACCGCTGGCAACAAAAGTGAATACACCCCTAAGTGAAAATGTCCAAATTGGGCCCAATTAGCCTTTTCACCTCCCCAGTGTCATGTGACTTATTAGTGTTACAAGGTCTCAGGTGTGAATGGGGAGCAGGTGACGTTAAATTTGGTGTCATCACTCTCAAACTCCCTCATACTGGTCACTGGAAGTTCAACATGGCACCTCATGGCAAAGAACTCTCTGAGGATCTGAAAAAAAGAATAGTTGCTCTACATAAAGATGGGCTAGGCTATAAGAAGATTGCCAAGACCCTGACACTGAGCCGCAGCATGGTGGCCAAGACCATACAGCGGTTTAACAGGACAGGTTCCACTCAGAACAGGCCTCGCCATGGTTGACCAAAGAAGTTGAGTACACGTGCTCAGCGTCATATCCAGAGGTTGTCTTTGGGAAATAGATGTATGAGTGCTGCCAGCATTGCTGCAGAGGTTGAAGGGGTGGGGGGTCAGCCTGTCAGTGCTCAGACCATATGCCGCACACTGCATCAAATTGGTCTGCATGGCTGTCGTTCCAGAAGGAAGCCTCTTCTAAAGATGATGCACAAGAAAGCCTGCAAACAGTTTGCTGAAGACAAGCAGACTGGACATGGATTACTGGAACCATGTCCTGTGGTCTGATGAGACCAAGATAAACTTATTTGGTTCGGATGGTGTCAAGCATGTGTGGCAGCAACCAGGTGAGGAGTACAAAGACAAGTGTGTCTTGCCTACAGTCAAGAATGGTGGTGGGAGTGTCATGGTCTGGGGCTGCATGAGTGCTGCCGGCACTGGAGAGCCACAGTTCATTGAGGGAACCATGAATGCCAACATGTACTGTGACATACTGAAGCAGAGCATGATCAGTATGCAGTATTCCAGCATGATAATGACCCGAAACACACCTCCAAGATGACCACTGTTTTGCTAAAGAAGCTGAGGGTGAAAGTGATGTCTCCAGGCCAAGCATGTCTCCAGACCTAAAACCTATTGAGCATCTGCGGGGCATCCTCAAACGGAAGGTGGAGGAGCACAAGGTCTCTAACATCCACCAGCTCCGTGATGTTGTCATGGAGGAGTGGAAGAGGACTCCAGTGTCAACCTGTGAAGCTCTGGTGAACTCCATGCTCAAGAGGGTTAAGGCAGTGCTGGAAAATAATGGTGGCCACACAAAATATTGACATTTTGGGCCCAAATTGGACATTTTCATTTAGGGGTGTACTCATTTTTGTTGCCAGCAGTTTAGACATTAATGGCTGTGTGTTGAGTTATTTTGAGGGGACAGCAAATTTACACTGTTATACAAGCTGTACACTCACTACTTTACATTGTAGCAAAGTGTCTTTTCTTCAGTGTTGTCACATGAAAAGTTATAATCAAATATTTACAAAAATGTGAGGGGTGTACTCACTTTTGTGAGATACTGTATGTCAGTATAATCTAAAGGCCTTGGCGATGTTAAATTGCAAAGTTTTTGAATTTCCGTTGAAGGGCGTGTCTGTGGTGACCTGACAAATTTGAAATGAGACGAATCACATTTTTTAGGCCTAAACATGCTTGAAAACTCATGAAACTTGCAGATACCTCAAAAGGGGAAAAAATTTACACATCACATAGGTTTAAAAATAAGTGTTGGAAAATGTCTCAATAGCACCATCTACAATATTTCAATGAAGCAGCCCTCGTGCTATGTGCTACATATCCTGGCTTGAGGACATCTACATGCCAGTATTCAGTTATAGTCATAGCACCACTTGCTGGAAGTATGAACTGACATGTTTTACACTAAATCAGACATAGCAACATGCTAGAAACATATTACATCATGCTTGCAACACATAGCTAAGTGCTGAAGCATACTATTAATGCTATGAAACAGGAAGTTGTTATAACTCAAACATACAATCTACACAAACAAGCATATTTTTTTACGAATCCTGGCCTGAAGACATCTACATGGCATTATTCCGTTATAGTCATAGCGCCACCTGCTGGCAACAGGAAGTGCCATGTTTTACACTGTGATGCACTCCTATCAACATATTAAAATATGCCAGCAAGTGGTAAATATGCTAGCAACATGCTAGAAAGAGGTTACACCATGCTAGCAACACTTAGCTAAGTGCTAAATCATGCTATGAATGCCATGAAACAGGAAGTTGTTATAACTCAAACATACAAAGTTCAATCTGTACCAAATTTGACATATTTGATATGAATTCGGACCTGAGTACATCTACATGCCAGTGTTCAGTTATAGTCATAGCACCACCTGCTGACAACTTGAACTGACATGTTTTACACTAACTCAGATGTACAATGTTCAATCTGCACCAAACTTCACATGTTTTATATGAATCCTGGCCTGAGTACATCTACATGCCAATGTTCAGTTATAGTCATAGTGCCACCTGCTGCCAACAGGAAATTACAAGTTATACATCATGATACACTCCTAAAAACATCTAAGTGCTAAAAAATAAAAAAGGAATGGCATTCGCATGGCAGAGCAGCCCCAACCTGCACCCGGGTGTGAGGGCCCGTTCATCTCTGCTTGCAGCTTCAATTCTAATATGTTATTGTTTCTACAGTAACAACTTCCACAGGTGCTTCTATGGCAGACAAAGCACTTAAAAAGATTTACAAACATCATTATATTGTTTTTTTTATTTTTTTTATTTTAGCATTTTTGGAAGGAGTCTTCAGTGTCAGTGCTTTGTAACAGTCAGAGGTAAAGCTGTAAATTTCAGTTTTCTGGCATGGGAACGTCTTCAGGACTTTTGGTCTTATAAACTTCAAGGTAGAAAAAAGGGGCTGGTAAAGGAACAACTATAGGTAAACTGGAGAGGGAACAACTGATAGCTGTTATAATAGGAACTGTTAATAGGAACCGACTTGAATGTAAATATAAATGAGTAATGTAATGTAATAAGTTACAATGTGCAATATTTGGTATAACAGAAGTAAAACACATTGGCATGTGCTGTTGTGGGAAAATAACTTCAGTGTGGTATTGGCATCACACCACACTGTAATAGAAATAGAGATTATTTCCCTAGCCCCATTGCCCTTTATCCCTTGCATATATTTATCTTTCTTTTAAAAAAAATTAACCAAATTAGACAATGGATAATAAATTATTTGCAAAATATTTTCATATGATTTTTAAAATATGAAATAATGTCCAATAATATGACATATACAATGGTGCTTGAAAGTTTGTAGAATTTTCTATATACAGTGGGGGAAATAAGTACTGAATGCATCCACTTTTTGTCGGTAAATATATTTCCAATGAGACTATTCACATGAAATTTTCACCAGACTTTGGTATTAACTCAAGAAATCCACACATATAAAGAAATTCAAACAATAAAGTCCATAAATAAAGTTATGTGTAATAAAGCAGAATGACACAGGAAAAAAGTATTGAACACACTCACTGAAATTAATTTAATACTTAGTGGAGAAGCCTTTGTTTGTAATAACTGCTTCAAGGTGCTTCCTATATGAAGAAATTAATTGGCCACAGTATTCAGGTGTGATTTTGGCCCATTCTTCTAAACATATTGTCTTTAAATCTTGTTCAATTGGATTCAAGTCAGGTG
The DNA here is from genome assembly GCF_023375685.1 of Ictalurus furcatus. Taxonomy (NCBI): domain Eukaryota; kingdom Metazoa; phylum Chordata; class Actinopteri; order Siluriformes; family Ictaluridae; genus Ictalurus; species Ictalurus furcatus. The sequence continues at coordinate 11,039,564 of NC_071277.1, read as the reverse complement.
ATTGACTGGGCCATAATAACGCCTTGATATTTTTTCTCTGAAACCAATTGAGTTTCCTTTGCTGTATGCTTTGGATCATTGTCATGCTGGAAGGTTCACCCACATCTCATCTTCATCATCCTGGTGGATGGCAGCAGATTTTTCTTCTTCCGTTAAAGGGCTCCATTCATTGTTCCTTCAATTATATGAATTTTGCCAGTACCATGCAATGAAAAACAGCCCCACACCATGATGCTTCCACCCCCAAACTTCACTGTTGGTATAGTGTTTTAAGGGTGATGTGTTGTGCCATTTCTTCTCCAAACATGGCGTATAGTATGACAGCCAAAAAGTTAAATTTTGCTCTTGTCTGACCAGACTACACTCTCCCAGTATTTCATAGGCCTGTCCAAATGAGTTGTAGCAAACTTTAAACGAGCTTTGACATACCTTTTCTTTAGTAATGGAGTCTTGCGGGGTGAGCGTGAGCAGTGGAGTGCATTGCCTATTTTTTCTCTGTGACGATGGAACCTACTGCCTCCAAGTGTTTCTGGAGCTCTTTCTGAGTTGTCCTTGGCTCTTGGCCTACTCTTCTGAATATTTGTCTGACTCCCTGGTCAGAAATTTTGTGAGGAGCTCCTGTGCATGGCCGGTTGATAGCGGAGTGATGTTGCTTCCACTTGTGGATAATGGCTCCAATGGTGTGTACTGGAGGATTCAGAAGTTTTGAAATACGTCTGTATCGTATTCCGTCAATATGTTTTGCAACAATAAAGTTGCAAAGGCCTTTGAGAGCTCTTTGCTTTTCCCATCATGAGATGTTTCTTGTGTGACACCTTGGTAATGAAAAGCCTTTTCATGGAATATCAGTTTACTAACCCAGCTGATATTAATTTGCATAGATAGGATTTATAATTACTTACAGATTTGAGCTGGTTCCTAGCCTTGCCTTGGAGAACTACTTTTTCTTAGCGTGTTTGTCACGATTTCCCCTCGCGCTAGTGCTGGAGCACATAGTGCACTCCGAAGAGCAAGCACGCACTTCCTGGTTTGTCAATGACACTGGCTTTGTCTACTTTTGACACGTGTGTTTTGCTATGGTTTGTCCTGTCGCTGCCCCTGTATTATCATTGGTTGTTTCCCGTATGTGTCGGCACATACGGCATACGGCACATATTAGTCTCAGATGTTTTGTGTTTCACCCCTGATTACGTTTGACATTTAAACCCCTCATGTCTCTTTGTACTTCACAAAGTATTACTATTAGTATTACTTCACAAAGTAGAGTTTTCCATATACCAAGCATTTGTTCCTCGTTTCATGTGTTATAGTTTTGATCTTGTTCTCGCCCTCGTTTTCAATTCCTGTTTAGCCATGTTTATGCCCGTTTGCCAATCACCTGACCTATTGCCTGTTTTTTGACCATGATATTGTCTCATGTTTTGGATTTGTCTGCCTGCCTCTCTTTAATAAACCTCTTATCTGCATTTGCATCCATCCTAAACCCCATTACATTCAAATACGTGACAGTGTTCAATACTTTATTCCTGTGTCATTCCACTTTATTACACATAACTTTATGGACTTTAATGTTGTTGTGAATTCTTTATATTTCCGGATTTCTTGAGTTAATACTGATGTCTGGTGAAAATTACACGTGAATAGCCTCATTGGAAATATATTTATTGAAAAATATATTGACACATTCAATACTTATTTCCCCCACTGCATCTGCATAAATATGACGTAAAAATCACAAGTCCTAAAAGTAGACAAAGAAAACCCAATTAAACAAATGAGACAAAAATAGCATGCTTGGTCATTTATTTATTGAGGAAAATGATCCAAAATATAATATCTGTGAGTGGCAAAAGTCTGTGAAACTCTAGGATTAGCAGTTAATTTGAAGGTGAAATTAGAGTCAGGTCTATCAGTGGGATGACAATCAGATATGAGTGAGCACACTGTTTTATTTAAAGAACAGTGATCGAGCAAAGTCTGGTCTTCACAGCACATGTTTGTGGAAGTGTATCATGGCACAAACAAAGGAGATTTCTTGGGACCTCTGAAAAAGAGTTGTTGATGCTTATCAGGGTAGAAAAGGTTAGGAAAGAGTCTCTAAAGAAGACTCAGTCAGACAGATTATGTACAAATGGAGGAAATTTAAGACCACTGTTACCTCCCCAGGAGTTTTTGACCAACCATGCTCACTCCAAGAGCAATATTTGCAATAGTCCACAAGGTCACAAAGGAACCCAGGGTAATTGCTAAGCAACTAAAGGCCCCTATCACATTGGCTAATGTCAATGTTCATGAGTCCACCATCAAGTGTCAAACCACCACTAAACAACAATGGTGTGCATGGCAGGGTTGCAAGGAGAAAGCAACCTCTATCCAAAAAGAACACTGCTGCCTTTCTGCAGTTTCCTAACAACCACGTGGACAAGACAGAAGGCTGTTGGAAATATTGTTTGTGGATGGATGAAACCACAATAGAATTTTTGCTTTAAATGAGAATCATTATGTTTGGAAAAAGGAAAATTGCATTCCGGCATAAGAACCTTATCCCATCTATGAAAGTCAAGTTTTGAAATACAGCTGGTTAAACTGGAATTGACCTACATTGTTCGTTGTGCACTTATCTACTGTCCCCCCAAATATGATAAGGACTTTATTCAGGACTTTTCAGATTTTCTTTCTTTTATTGTTCTGACCACTGATAATCATTTAATTATTTGCGATTTTAACCCTCTTACCCCTTAGTTCCCACAGTATTATGTCCCACAACCCTATATTCCCCATAGAAACAGCATGCCAACTCTGAGTTCCCGGGCCAAAATTGACCCCAAAATCAACATTTTAATTTTAACATTTTTAGGCCTTGAAACAACTTATAATAATGTATTTGTGTAATATTACTTTGAAAATGAAGCAGTTCAGTGTTTTTACTCCACTTAGAGCACAATTCTTAACTAGAGAAATTATGAAAATGCTCGCTAAAATCCTTATACTCATTTAGAAGTACCATACGAGCATCAGCGTGGTCAATGCCTTTTGAATAAATGCATTTTAGTGCCAAAAGTCAACTTTCTGGTGACAATCAGACCAGCAGGTACTGTTTTCACGAATGCACAGAAATTGGTCGCATTCCCGACAACGAAAAACAGTTTTTGATTCCTTGTTGGGGTTGTTCTTCTTTTCAACGGAAGGATTTTCTTGGCGAAGGAGATCCAGAGTGGGATTTTGAATATATGTCAAATGTTACATGAGGGTGCATGGTGGCTTAGTGGTTAGCACGTTCGCCTCACACCTCCAGGGTCCATGTGTGTGCGGAGTTTGCATGTTCTCCCCGTGCTGCGGGGGTTTCCTCCGGGTACTCCGGTTTCCTCCCCCAGTCCAAAGACATGCATCGTAGGCTGATTGGCATGTCTAAAGTGTCTGTAGTGTATGAATGGGTGTGTGAGTGTGCATGTGATTGTGCCCTGCGATGGACTGGCACCCTGTCCAGGGTGTACCCCGCCTTGTGCCCGATGCTCCCTGGGATTGGCTCCAGGTTCCCCCGCGACCCTGAAGAAGGATTAAGCGGTAGGAGATGGATGGATGGATGTTACATGGAATGGTTACGTCTTCTTCCCTATTGGAACAAACATTATAATGTTAAAACTAAATTATCCAAGGCATTTATTGTTAATGAAAAAACACCGCGCGCACTTCCACGAAAACTGAAAGCCCCCCTCCCTATGTGCCTTCGGTGCACTTCCGCACCCGTGCAAGTAGAGCACACACAGACACAAACACACAGAGCCTCGCGCTTCAAAAGCCACACACACTACCAGGAAGAAAAAATCTCTCTCTCCTCCGCCTCCTCCCCCTTCCTGTTCTCGCTGCCGCTACTATATGCTCTCGTGAGAACAGAATGATTTGCTACAGTATTTAGCTAAACTGAGCTCCGCTGCACAGGATTTAATTCAAGTAACTGCTTTAACTATGGGGAAGGGGGAAACTGTCCCTAAATTTTTAGAACGCTTTACTACACAATTGAGACATGTTGCACTCATGAATTATAATCCTTCAAATGCTAACATTCTATTTGTAAACACGTTCTTATCCTGCTGCCCACCTCGCGTGCAGCAGGCGCTTAAGATGCATTGTACTGATAGAGCTCGAATCACTGTTACTGAATTCGCCACTAAGGTTCATCAATTACATGCTGATGGTCTGTTGAGTGATGTATGACTAAAAAATATAGCTGCCCTGATGCATGACCCCGCTGGCGACACTGATAACGTGTCCGCAGTGTCTGATACTTCAGGTAACGCTGAAGGAGCCAGCAGGGGCAGAAGCAAAGGGACCTGTCACTATTGCAAAAAATCGGGCCATTGGGCACGGGAGTGTAGATCTAAACAGCACGATCAGCAACAGGGACGTGGCTGTGGCAGAAATAGAGGAAGCGGAAGAGGTCGTGGTCGCTTTGTGCAGAGCCTTTAATGTATCTTTCAATTCACCACAAATTAAGAAATTACCCATGATCGAACTAAATGTCTCAGGTACGGTTTATGCCTTTTTGTTGGATACTGGTGCCACTATGTCATCAATTGGAAAAGACTACACTGGGCCTTTAACCCCGGCTTCTGTGAGCTCTGTGGGTATTGAGGGGTAGTGACTGAGCAGTACGTAACACCGCTGTTGTTTGTACATCCATGTTTGGATCCGGAATGACATTTTCAACATCAATTTTTTAACATGCCAGAGTGTCCTTTCAATCTCTTAGGCAGAGACCTCAGGAGTAAATTGCATCTCACTCTCGCTTTCTCTGGCTCTAAATAAGTAGTTTCTACACCTCTGCTTTCTGAAACCGCAGTTAACCACCCTAAATCAGCTGTACAACGTATTTCACTCTCTCTGTTTTCTTATTCTAAGCCACCCGATCCGAGGTTGAGTTGCCTGCCAGATTCTCTTTGGGCGGGTCACAAGGACAAAGAGGGCACGTGCTCTGTATTCCATATCAGGCTAAGTTGAAACATTCTAATCTTGTTTATGTAAAACAATATCCACTCTCTGAATCTAAAGCCTGCGGTATTGATGCTATTGAAAATTCATTACTCCAACAAGGCTTTCTTAAAACCCTGTGTAAGTCCTTACAATACACCAGTTAATCCTGGCACGTGGAGATTCACACAAGATCTCCAAAGAATTAATCAGGTTGTAGTTCCAGCCTCACTTATTGTACCTGATGTACCTACTATCATAACACTAATTCTGTTTCACCATGCATGGTTTAGCTGGTGGATCTGTATTCTGCTTTTTTTAGTGTTCCCATGGCAGAGGAGATGCAGCCGCTGTTTGCTTTCACGCATCGGGGAAGACAGTTGACATGGACTCGTCTTCCACAAGGCTACATCGACTTACCAGCTGTGTTCTCGCGAGTGGTCAGAGACTCATTACAAGACTAGCAGGTAGCTGATGATTCCCATGTCCTGCAGTATGCAGACGATCTACTCATCACGTCCGAAACAGAAGAGGGCAGCTGGACTGCAACCTGTCGTCTCTTACAGCACTTGGCTGTGAAGGGTTTCAAGGTGTCTAGAACCAAACTACAGCTCTGTAAAACAGAAGTCAAGTATCTAGGCTTCTTTCTTTCCGAAGGACAATGACATCTCTCTGATGATCATATAACTGTGGTCAAAACCTCACAGCTACCTGCCACCAAACAAGCAGTTCTAGCTTTCTTGGGACTCATTAACTATTGTAGACAATGGATCCCTGACTGCTCTTATTATGATAAGCAGCTTATGGCCGTAGTGGAACATTCTCATCCACTATTGTCTCCTGTTACACATACACCAGAAACTGTGGCGGCCTTCGAACATCTCAAAACAGCATTGTGTTCTGCTCTCGCACTAGGACTGCCTGATTACAACAAACATTTCTGTCTCTACACCCATGAACACTCAGGTGTGGCCTCCGGAGTTTTGGCACAAGAACACGGGGGTGGTTTCCGCCCCTGTGCCTATCTCTCTAAAACATTGGACACCGTGGCTGCTGGACTCCCCGCGTGTCTGTGTGCAGTGGCTGCCAGCGCTCTTCTCGTCACGGATGCAGAACGATTGGTATTGTCTCATCCTTTGGTTTTACACACCACACATCAGGTAAAACAAGTTCTCTCAAACATTGAAACACAACACATGACCGCTCAACATAGAAGTGGTTATGAAACAATTCTCTGTTCTACCGCTAATTTAACCATAAAATGCTCAATCGCACATGCTCTTCATGGGCTTCTAAATTCACAGGATGACACCATGCCATTCAAAAATGAGCATAATTGTTTAACAGAAATTGTAACTTCGTGTAGTATAAGAAGTGATTTATCTGATATTCCTCATGTTTTTGTAGACGGCTCGTGTTCAAAACCGGCTGATGGTGTTTTTCTGTGTGGTTATTCTGTCTGCACATTGCCGGATGTGGTACTCGAAGCGCACTCTTTGCCCTTTAATTCAGCACAGGCTACAGAGCTATTCGCTCTCACCCGTGCCTGCATTTTACATAAAGGACAGAGAGTGACAATTTTCACTGACTCTCGTTACGCCTTTGGCGTAGCACATGATTATGGATGGATTTGGCAACAACGTGGTTTCAGGTCTGCAGATGGGAAACCCATTTCACATTCCACATTAGTGGAGAATCTTATTGCTGCCTGTTCACTTCCTCATTCCCTCGCCATTGTCAAAACCAAGGCGCATCTTGTAGGTAGCACTGTAGAAATTAAGGGGAATGCTTTAGCTGACCAACATGTGAAATTGGCTGCTCAGTCACAAAACCCTTGCCCTTTCTTAGTGTCTGCTGTACATTTTTACACCAGTGCTCTTCTACCCGGGGTAGATTTTTCATTGATGCAGTCACATGCATCCCCAGAAGATTCTGAGTTCTGGCAGGCTCAAGGAGCGGTCCCAGACTCTGATGGGTCATCTGGTTTGATCAAGTAGGTCGCCTATGCGTTCCAAAAACCAGTGCCCTGTTTTTAATCCGTGAGTTTCATGGTGTTTCGCATCGAGGTTTCACTGGTGTAATGTCTGACATGACATCTAAATTTTGTATTAAAGATTTGAGACATCAGATTAAACTACATCTCTCTCGCTGTTTAATCTGTCTGCAAAACAATGTGCAAGGTTCGCCCATGCATCACGACGCTCTTCCACCCCCACAAATGCCCTTTGAAAGTATGCAAATTGACTTCACACGTATGCCTCGAGTAGGTCCGCATAAAATGCTTTTAGTTATTGTTGATCGATTCTCTAAATGGGTGGAAGTGTTTCCATGTGCTACGGAAAATGCAAAAATGTTTGTACACGTCTTTGCAAAAGAAATCATCCCACGCTTCAGTGTGCCTTTGCAAATTGACTCAGACAAAGGCACTGCTTTCACCTCAACAAGTGACACAACGTCTATGCGACTATTTGGCTATAGATTGGAAATTTCACATTCCCTACCACCCACAGTCGTCTGGGGTGGTTGAGAGAATGAACAGCACTTTAAAAGATCGTGTGAGCAAAGCTATGCAACAAAGGGGGAGCACCGCCTGGCCTGACGTTTTACCTGCGGTTCTGACTGAGATCAGAATGACGCCTTCCAAAACTACAGGTTTATCACCCTTTGAGGTTCTATTTGGCCGACCTTTTCCTACTGCCTGGAAAACGTCTACTAATCTTTCTACTTCCGCAGGTAGCGGAGTTGACATTCATCTGGATGATTATGTGTCTAAATTACTTGACGTCTTACAAGAAAAACATGAATGTGTAAGGACTAAACTTCCTCTCCCCTCCCAGAATCCAACTCATTCCTTTGTTCCAGGTGACCAGGTGCTGCTCCGAGTGCCCAAATGGAACAAGCAGTTGGGTGAACCCAAGTATGTAGGACCTTATGAGGTGGTGGCTGTCACCCGGACTGCTGTCATGACCTCTGAGGGTCCTATCTGGTGTCATGCCAGTTGGTTAAAATCTGTGAACAAATAATTGCATGATTCTGTTCTATTATAGGCTATTCCCATGGAACCAGTCCAGTAACTCCAACCTGACTATAGTGAGACCTTGCTGGTGAACTGTCTATACGACCTGGTGTCTGACCTGCTGGCCCCGGATGTTCCTGTTACACCTTTACACATACACATATAGTTCCTTTTGTATTAGCTCCTATCTACCACGGATTCACAACAATGTTGTCTTTTTATATTGTCCTGCGTTTCACTAGGACAAAAGAGGGCAATGTTGGAAACTCTCTATTCTCTAATCCGTAGGATATGTATAAGTATGTTTAGTTTATAGTTTAATTTCTGTCTCATGAACTTTCCAGAACTGTCTGTTGTGTACGTGGTAAACATGTCATCATATGAACTTCCTATTTTCTGTTAAGCTAACCATACCATATATGATCAAAACCTGCTGTACTTTCTTGTATTGCCTAAGATGTTTTTCACGTACGTGGCCAGACAGTTTAACTGCCATATTATTTCCACAGAGCAGTACGCCTACCCCGGCTATTTGTACCTCTGTATATGTGTATAAACCTCTGTTATTCTACAAATAAATCAGACGTCTCTCTGAACTGCTCCGGTTGCCAGTGTGTTCATTTAGACTCTCCAGGCGTGCAGCACTCTCCGTGGTAAACCACATGCCCTAGTTTTTCTTTCGAGTAAATGAACCAAGAGGCTGAAATGGGTGACGGAGGAAAGGTGGAGATAAAGCTGTTATTTGCTTTATACTTACACTTACCTTAATCTAATTAAAGTCATACTCGAATTAAGCTCTAATCGAATTAAGACAGGTGGAGTACTCCTGTTTTAGTCACATTATGGACATGTATCACAGACATGTAAACACCTTAATCACATTATGAACGTTGTGTGAGAGTTTTCACCGCATTTTGCGACAGGACACAATCACAACCGGCAGTTCTCAACATTTTACGGCGAACAAGAGAGTTCGGATGCATCCCAAACCATATACTTGCCTACTATAGGCCTGTAGTGGGGGAAAATACATGTATCTCGGCTACTATATAGTACTATATACAACAGTAAGTACGTGGTTTGAGACGCAGCCCACGGCTTCAAGCAGTTGTCTATTAGCACGTATAGCATGACAAATAATTAACTGCACTTAAATCGTTCGTAAAAAAATTAATAAAAACACCCAAAACTGTATACGGTACCATAACGAAGACAAACTGTATGTTGATACGTGAAATTCTGGAGGGATGTCAGATGGCGTGGCGCGGTGAGGTAATGATGCGGGCTGTTAATCTAATTATGTTCTAAAACATGTCAAACGGGAGCATGACAGGAGTACTCTAAAAGCGACTCATGTAAACACCTTAATCACATTATTATCTTACTCAGAGTAAGGTCAATAATTAGATTACTGCTGTCCATGTAAACGTAGTCACTGTGAGGAACATGGGTGTCATAACTGACTCGTCCCTAAGCTTTGATCAAATCTGTTGTAAAAAGTAGTTTTTATTAACTTAGACTGATTTCTAGGTTAAAACCGTTTCTTACTTTTAAAGATTTGTTCATGACTTTACTACCTCTACACTGGATTACTGCAACTCCCTCTATGCAGGAATCAGTCAGCGACAATTATCTCATTTGCAGCTTGTACAGAATGCCGCAGCCAGGCTTCTGTCTGGCACAAAATAAGAGATCACATTACTCCAGTTTTATCCTCTCTCCACTGGCTGCCGGTTCAGTATAGGATTGATATTAAGATTTTATTATTGGTTTTTAAAGCGCTTCACAGCATGTCTCCAATTTATATCACTAAGCTTTCAGGATTTTATACATCGGCTAGGACGTTGAGATCGACAGATCAAATGTTGTTGGCAGTTCCTCATTCTAAGAAGAAGTCAAAGGATGACTGAGGTTTCACAGTAGTTGCTCCTAAATTGTGGAACACTCTTCCACTCTATATTCGGCACGCTCCATTTATAGAGATTTTTAGGTCTCAGTTGAAAACGTAGCTTTTTAACAAAGGGGATCTTGAGTAATTGTCTCTCTGTGTGCTCTATAATGCTATAGGCTAATTGTGTGTAGGCATGTTCACTGTTATTTGGTATTTTTTTATTACATTGTTATATATATATATTATATATACATTATATATATATATATATATATTATACAGTATCTCACAAAAATGAGTACACCCCTCACATTTTTGTAAATATTTGATTATATCTTTTCATGTGACAACACTGAAGAAAAGACACTTTGCTACAATGTAAAGTAGTGAGTGTACAGCTTGTATAACAGTGTAAATTTGCTGTCCCCTCAAAATAACTCAACACACAGCCATTAATGTCTAAACTGCTGGCAACAAAAGTGAGTACACCCCTAAGCGAAAATGTCCAAATTGGGCCCAAAGTGTCAATATTTTGTGTGGCCACCATTATTTTCCAGCACGGCCTTAACCCTCTTGGGCATGGAGTTCACCAGAGCTTCACAGGTTGCCAATGGAGTCCTCTTCCACTCCTCTATGATGACATCACAGAGCTGGTGGATATTAGAGATCTTGTGCTCCTCCACCTTCTGTTTGAGGATGCCCCACAGATGCTCAATAGGGTTTAGGTTTGGAGACATGCTTGGCCAATCCATCAACTTCACCCTCAGCTTCTTTAGCAAGGCAGTGGTTGTCTTGGAGGTGTGTTTGGGGTCATTATCATGCTGGAATACATGCTGGGATCATGCTCTGCTTCAGTATGTCACAAGACATGTTGGCATTCATGGTTCCCTCAATGAACTGTAGCTCCCCAGTGCCGGCAGCACTCATGCAGCCCCAGACCATGACACTCCCACCACCATGCTTGACTGTAGGCAAGACACACTTGTCTTTGTACTCCTCACGTGGTTGCTGCCACACATGCTTGACACCATCTGAACCAAATAAGTTTATCTTGGTCTCATCAGACCACAGGACAGGGTTCCAGTAATCCTTAGTCTGCTTGTCCTCAGCAGACTGTTTGCGGGCTTTCTTGTGCATCATCTTTAGAAGAGGCTTCCTTCTGGGACGACAGTCATGCAGACCAATTTGATGCAGTGTGCGGCGTATGGTCTGAGCACTGACAGGCTGAACCCCCACCCCTTCAACCTCTGCAGCAATGCTGGCAGCACTCATACATCTATTTCCCAAAGACAACCTCTGGATATGATGCTGAGCACGTGCACTCAACATCTTTGGTCGACCATGGCGAGGCCTGTTCTGAGTGCAACCTGTCCTGTTAAACCACTGTATGGTCTTGGCCACCATGCTGCAGCTCAGTGTCAGGGTCTTGCCAATCTTCTTTTCGCCTAGGCCATCTTTATGTAGAGCAACAATTCTTTTTTTCAGATCCTCAGAGAGTTCTTTGCCATGAGGTGCCATGTTGAACTTCCAGCGACCAGTATGAGGGAGTGTGAGAGCGATGATACCAAATTTAACACACCTGGTCCCCATTCACACCTGAGACCTTGTAACACTAACAAGTCACATGATACCAGGGAGTTAAAATGGCTAATTGGGCCCAATTTGGACATTTTCACTTAGGGGTATACTCTTGTACTTACTCTTATACTTTTGTTGCCAGCGGTTTAGACATTAATGGCTGTGTATTGAGTTATTTTAAGGGGACAGCAAATTTACACTGTTATACAAGTTGTACACTCACTACTTTACATTGTAGCAAAGTGTCATTTCTTCAGTGTTGTCACATGAAAAGATATAATCAAATATTTACAAAAATGTGAGGGGTATACTCACTTTTGTGAGATACTGTATATATAAAAGTTTAAGTTGAAAGTAAAGTTATACCATGGTCACTTGCCAGAATTGACACGTTAAAACTGTTTTGATGTTTCCAGTTCAAAAAATACAGTATGTATGTATATCCTGTACATTTGCATATAGGATTACTGTATATGTACTGTATATGTCCATAATGAATGTCTAATTGTATAGCAAACATGATTATTTGTTACCCCTCACCCCTTCAATGCCTCCTACAATTCAATCCACAGTCCGAGAACCCACGTTTGTTAGTGTCCAATTTTTAACTGCATGCATTACATGCTGTACACTTCTTACCAGTGGTGCCCATTACCCCTTCCATTTCCCTTTTTTGCTTTCCTGCAGGTCTCCTCTGCTCCCTCCACTAATTATCCTACCATCTGTCCCACTCCCTTCTTCACAACCCTCATTTCTCCTCTCAGTAGGACTGAGATGAGTGTTTTTTTTTTTTTCTTTTGTGTGTGACAGAGAGTGAACAAAATTAGAGTTTCTCATTCTCATTCTGCTTGATCTAGTTCATTATCCTTTCTGGTGATCTTGGAATAATTATTTAAATTAGTAAAGTTAACTGTTGACATTGGAAATTTTAACAACAGAACAACCACTTATATGAATAACTATAGCAATGTTAATTGTAAATGTTAAATTTCATCATGTTTTCAGAAAAAATAAACTAAAATGGCTACTTGAAATGACATAGCTTCAGAAGCAAGTTTTTAGTATCAATATTGTTTCTTCAACAGCAATATGACAGACCTAACAAAAATTATGTCACTGTCCTGTGTGTGACTTTTAACTTGGACCTAAAACACATTAACAACATTAGGTATATATAATGACAATCCAAACCTAACTATGGCAGGGCCAATAATCTGCCTATGATTTACCTCCCTTAAATGTATATGAAGATATGTATGGTGATGGTTTGATGTGATTCACTGTAAATAAATAAATAAATAAATAAATAAATAATCAGCCTTCTCCACCTTAAGGATATCTAGTGACCTGTTCCACCTAAAATTTTAGTTGGCTCAATCTAAGTTATGCGAAATAATATATTTTTTTAGTTGTGCTGATTTTTAGTTGTGACCTCTTTATTTGTGCTGATTTATTTTTTTTAATTGGATAAGTTATTTTTGTTTAGTTTACATAACTAAATAAGTTGACATTGGCCAAGGTAAAAATTTAGTGTGGGCTCAAATTGAAATAAAATATTGTATCAATTAAATGTGCTATGTCGACCAAATATTGGTAGTTGGTCCAATATTATATTTTTAATTGCTTAAGCCATTTTTGTTTAATTTACATCATCACAAAACCAATAGCTTAAGGTTTACCAAAGTACAAACTTTCCATTTTAGTCAAAATCAAATAAATTGCATATAATGCATGATGTATGGTTGATGTTAAATTAATTTTAATAAATCATTGCTCAATATGTACTTTTAGAGCATAATGCATAGGTATGCACAAAAGTACTGTATACAACAGAACAGTGCAAAACAAAATGAGGGATACACAATTTACAACACATTGTAAAATACTAAGTGCAATTAGTATCTGTATGTATATTTTACACACATCAATTATATAGCATCCATTTGAATTTCACAAAAAGAAGTACTGTGCACAACTGACCATTTCAAAACAGAATACACAAGGTACAACACAATGCATTCTTAAGTGCACTTTAGTAATTGTATGTTCTTAAACAAAATATACAGTTACTGCATTTACAAACTATGCAATAATGTCACCTAGTGCAAACTGCAAGGAAGTGCCCATGAGACCTCTATACTGCTCATGATATGCAGCTTACAAAAGTTACTGATCTTGTTCAGTCAAAAGGTACCAAAGCTTTACTTGAAAATCAAATCTCTGTTTTAGATTAAACAAAAAAAAATCTTTCCTTATAGTCTAATTTGAAAGATTTTACATCATGCCCCATAAAGGTGTTAATTCCATTACATTTAAAGTAAAAGTTAAACAATTCTGCCAAAAAATCAGAACCATCTGCTCCAAAAGTTAAACAATTCAAAATTAATTTCAACAATTCCACCAAAAAATCTCTGTCAGAAACATCTGCTCCAAACTGCAGTGTGGGCAAAATCGGTGTGTGTGTGTGTGTGTGTGTGTGTGTGTGTGTGTGTGTGTGTGTGTGTGTGGTGTGTAGTGTGGCATTGTCATTGGCATGCATTATTCTAATTATACCTCCAATAACTTGCTCTTTAGAGACTGCACTCTTGCAGTGCACTCATTTCCTAGCTTCAGGAAGATATTCTGGACTGCCTCGAAAGTGTACCTTAGGTCCTTGGGATACTCTATATTAAGAGCATATAGCAGACCGAAGAGGAGAGTGAAGGCATTTGTGAAGTCTCCCAAAGTGTCCATAACTACTTCCTCTTCCAGTGCTACTGCCACATTAACCACCATGGGATGTGATCCTGAATGGGCAGTGCAGTCATTCACCGCTTCAAGGATTCCCATTTTCATGTCCTTTGTGTGTGGCCCCAGTGCCTCAGTATCCTATGGAACAGTAAATAAAATATTGTAACGTACGGGAGGTTGAGCACTTCCATAGTTTACCCCAGAATTCTGTGTGTTTTGTCCAAGTGTCAAATATTCCGTGTAATATTCCCTTCCAATATTTGTGTTCCCTTCTTCTGTTAATGTCCGTGTGTATTTCAGCTACTGATTCAGAGTCGGTGTGATGTGTAATGCCCAGGTGTAGTTTACCTTGTTATGTCTGCGTATAAGATCCATGCTATTCTGTATCAGTCTCACTGAAGTGTTCCTGTGTGCGGAATAAATGACGGCAAAAGGAAAGCCTGACTCTTGTGTAACGCTACAATATTACAGTTTTGAGGTTCATAATGAACACATAAGTCAACACCAAACACTGTCATAAAGAAACTGAAACAACTAAACTTTGGCAAACTGTACAAAACAGTATTGCACGTAACAGTTATCAAAATAAATTACCAGAATGGTCTTTGAAATTGAAGTTGGCTCTCAAGTACAAGGGAAGACCACGAAGAACATTAGACCTCCGATGTGCAGTTTAATCTTGGGTCTGCCAAGAAAGATGGGTGAGAGGATGTTAATAATTGAGCCATGACATCTCTTAGTTTAAAAAATGTTTAACAGTTGAAAAGCATAAAAAGCAAGAAAATTGACAGCATTTTATAGATAAATGATTAATATACCTGTGCATCCAGTTTCTCCAGAAGTTCTTTCATGTTAGCACCCCCTGTTTGTCTTGTTTGATTCTGTACATTTTCAGCAACCCCCTGGTGTGATTGTCCAGTGATGTCAGGAATGTTGACTTCAGGTCGATATGGTTGATGCGTAAAAATTCTGAATGAACTTGTGGGTAATCGTAAAAGAGTCTAAATAAGCCAACAAACAAAAAAGCAGAGCAAATTATTTCATGACATTAAAGTTCAATGGTACCTGAAAGCTAAAATTTATTTACCTCTTCTTGAAAAAAACATCCCTGGCCGTCTTTGTTTAATTGTTGATACCAGAGGCTGGTCCTGCACAATTTCCTTTCTTCTCAAGGAGAAAGTCACTTCCATCTTGGAGTTCAAAAGTGTCAAGCTCATATTTCTTTTTTTCATTTCAAGTATCGGCTCACTGTCTTCAGGGTCTAAGTCTAAAATTTGACCATCTGCCTGTATTTCTTCAGCTTGAACTGGTACACTTTGTGAAAATGAAGCTGTATCAAACTCATTATCTGTACTATTTACAACACAAACAGATGTCCATAGATGTGGTTTTTGTGTTCCTTGGTCTTGTGAGTTCTGAAAGTGATGCCAAAGTACTGCCAAAATTACAGTTCTTTAAAAATCAAGATTTTTCAAATGACTTCCTAAATGTTGGAGAAATGTTGCCTGAGAGCAAATGTCTTTAAATTTACATAATTCACACTGAATAGTGGCATTTTGAGTACATTTGTTTGTTTTAGGATGTGCTCTCCATAGATGGGTTTTTAAAACCCTGTACAATTGCACTCTGGATGTAAACAGGGAAAAGAAACTCTATCGGCTTGCCTGTGATGAAGTCTGTAGTGTTTGACCAGAATATCTTGCTGATCCGTTGAAAATTAACAACAACCACACTGCCTTGAGCTATTGATGAAGCACCTGCAATATAAAAACAAAGTAAAATATTTATTAATTACTAATGAAGTTATCATTTATTCAGTTTACATACAATTGATTTTACAGTACTTGAATTAAACCAATGACAAAGAATGTTGAAATCTAGTTGAATAAAATGCTTGTGCAGGAAGGGTCACTGTTTTAACCTTCTAACCGAAAATTCAAAATGTTAAGAAAAAACACCCTAACATCTAATGTGTGAGTTACCTGGAGCTAGCATTGCCACATCTAAAGTGTTATAATTTCATATTCAGAGTGCACAACATACTGAACTGCGAAATCATGGGAGACTGTCTACAAAGATCTACAATGCTACATTTGATAACTTGCTAGCTAGTGGGCTAACCATCAAAGTGTTTGTTACAACAAATACCACTTTAACACTATTCTCTATTTTACTGTTTACTGAAATAGGTGCTTTCTAGTTAAATGAAACAAATAATAAGCTAATGATGTTCATTATCTTTTTGATCACCCAAGCTAATTATCAAAGCATGCATGTTAATTTGTTAAATAAAAAAAAAGTCTACTTGGCACATAATATAGCACTTTACTACATCCATAGTGGCAGATAACGGAGTAATCACTCAATTTCACTATTCAACACATCAAGCAGCCCAAAAAACATGCGAATGTGAGCAGAATTTGATAATATCAGCCATTAAGATAATGAAAATGCATGTACTACTCATAATGTAGAAATTGTGAACTGTTGCAACTTGACAATTCAGCTTGGCGAGTTACGTTATTGCTAACATTGTAAGTGAATGGATTGCCAGAGATGTAATAAGCACTAAAATCGTTATGAATACTGACAAGAAAAACCTATTCTAACTTTATATTTACTGGCTAAATTGTAGAAGAGTAGAAGTGGAACTCACCATTCATTTCATCTTGAATGACTCCAGAAGCAGACAGGTCTTTTTCTTCTTCAAGCAGACAGGCCTGGACAGATTACATGGGAACATCCGGAAGTCAAGAAGTGTCCTTTGGCACATGCTCAGAAGATTAATCATTCCCCTTCTTTTGCTCGGCCAAGATAATTATTTTTATGCAAATTTCACCAGTTGAGAGTTTCCTTTGCTGTATGCTTTGGATTGTTGTCATGCTGGAAGGTCCACCCACGTCTCATCTTCATCATCCTGGTGGATGGCAGCAGATTCTTCTCAAGAATCTTCCGGTAAAGGGCTCCATTCATTGTTCCTTCAATTATATAAAGTCTGCCAGTAACATGCGATGAAAAACAGCCCCACACCATGATGCTTCCACCTCCAAACTTCACTGTTGGTATAGTGTTTTAAGGGTGATGTGTTGTGCCATTTCTTCTCCAAACATGGTGTGTAGTATGACAGCCAAAAAGGTCAATTTTGCTCTCGTCTGACCAGACTACACTCTCCCAGTATTTCATAGGCTTGTCCAAATGAGTTGTAGCAAACTTTAAATGAGCTTCAACATGGCTTTTCTTTAGTAATGGAGTCATGCGGGGTGAGTGTGAGCCATGGAGTGCATTGCCTATTGTTTTCTCTGTGATGATGGTACCTGCTGCCACCAAGTGTTTCTGGAACTCTTTTTGAGTGGTCCTTGGTTCTTGGGCTACTCTTCTGACTCCCTGGTCAGAAATCTTGCGAGGAGCTCCTGTGCATGGCCAGGTGATGATGGAGTGATGTCGCTTCCACTTGTGGATAATGGCCCTAATGGTGCTTACTGGAGGATTCAGAAGTTTTGAAATACTGATTCCATCAATATGCTTTGCAAGAATAAGGTTGTGAAGGTCTTGGGAGCGCTCTTTGCTTTTATACATCATGAGATGTTTCTTGTGTGACACCTTGGTAAGCCTTTTTATAGACCATCAATTTACTAACCCAGCTGATATTAATTTGCACAGATAGGAGGTATAATTACTTACAGATTTCATCTGGTTCCTTGCCTTACCTTGCCTTGGAGAACTGCTTTTTTTTAGCGTGTTCAATACTTTTTTCCTGTGTCATTCCACTTTATTACACATAACTTTATTTATGGATTTTAATGTTGTGAGTTCTTTATATTAGATGTCTTGAGTTAATATTGATGTCTGGTGAAAATTTCATGTGAATAGCCTCATTGGAAATAGATTTACCAAAAAAAATGTTGATACGTTCAATACTTATTTCCCCCACTGTATTTTTCTGAGACAGGTTTCTGCAGCACTGTTCCAGTGTGTTTAAGAGGATTACTTAAAATATGATAAGTCTGAACTTCAGTCATATGTAATATACTGTTTTAGATGCTTTAAGTTGTTTGGGCATAAGGAACATAAAAACCAAAACATTTACATTTAGGGTTATAAAAGTAGGAGGTGGGAGTAGAGTCATTGAGTGGTAGCTCTGATGAGTATAGTGGCTTATGAATCATATAAGTGAGTGTTTAAAGGGTATTGTGTTTTCCTGGGCCTCATATAAGGGTACCTCTGCATGGAAAGCACTGTAAAGCAGTGTCAGCACCAAGGACAGCAACCTCAGCACCACCCAGAACAGTGAAAAAAGTGTATATGCTCCAGGCAGACAGACTGAATAATCTCCAACTTGTATTGGCAACTGAATGCCATAAACTCACTCCACACACAGAGAGGGGGATCATACTTGCCATCAGAGAAGACTGAGACAATGGATGAGGGTCTACATGTATAAACTCTGACATCTGAGCAGGTTACTCTGTACAGGGTAATCAGTCAAGAAACTATCGATAAACATGAAAAATTGCAAAATAAATGGAATTTCAGAGTTTAGGGAAATCAGGTGAATGTTTTTGCGAATCTATTCATTTGGATTCTGCAGTAGCTTCCATGTTACATGGTGTTGAGTTACTGTATCAGTTACTGTAATTGTCATATGTTTTGCTTTTAAGTTCTGAATTCAATTATATGTACACACACACACACACACACACACACACACACACACACACACACAGACACACACACACATATATGGCCAAAGGCAGGTACATCATCCACTCACTCTGAGACAGAGCCGAAGGTATAATGGATTCTGTACAATAGGATTTTTTAAAAAAAATAAACAATTATACAATATATAATTTCAGACCCTTGACTGGTGTTCACTTAGGGTTAGTAAGAGGGATATGAGGCCTCCTATTATTCAGGTCTGTATTGGCCACTGGGCTAGTGATTATCTTTAGAGGTATGCCACACTATGTGAAATACACAGTTATAAGAGATGACAGTGGCTCCTGGGTGGCTGGTGACCCCGTTCATTTGAACAGAGTTTTCTAGTTTGTCCAATTTTTAATGGGTTCCATGAAATCCATGAAATAAAAGTAAACATCCCATCTCTATTTAATACCATCGGAGTAATAAGCGGTAGAAAACTGATGTAGAAAACTGTTAGCCTGTTCTTCAGAGTGTTTTCTCTTCTTATGACCTGGAAAATGCAGTGTACTCATCTACTGTTTGGCTTTTTGTTTGTGAAAACAAACTCCAATTCCAAAAAAATTGGGATGCTGTGTAAAATGTAAATAAAAATAGAATTCAATGATTTGCAAATCTCATAAACCCATATGTTATTCACAATATAACATAGAAAACATATCAAATGTTTAAACTGGGGAAATGTACCATTTTAAGGAAAAAATAAGGTAATTTTTTATTTGATGGCCGCAACACTTCTCAAAAAAGTTGGGACGGGACAACAAAAGAATGGAAAAGTGTTACTACAAAGAAACAGCTGAAGGAACATTTTACAACTAATTAGGATAATTGGCAACAGGTCAGTAACATGATTGGGTATGAAAAGAGTGTATATACCTTTCAGCGTTGATGGTGCCTTTCCAGATGTGCAAGCTGCCCATTCCATAGGCACTAATGCACCCCCATACCATCAGAGATGCAGGCTTTTGAACTGAGTGCTGATAAAAAAAAAAATTTTTTAAATGGGTGGTCCATCTCCTCTTTAGTCCTCTTTAGTTTAGAGGATGTGGTGTCCATGGTTTCCAAAAAGAATTTCTAATTTCGAATCGTCTGACCACACAACAGTTTTCCACTTTGCCTCAGTCTATTTTAAATGAGCTTAAGTCCAGAGAAGATGGCAGCATTTCTGGATCATTTTCACATTTGGCTTCTTCTATACATGATAGAGCTTTAATCAGCATTTGTGGATGGCATGGTGAACTGTGTTCACAGACAAGTTTGGGAGGTGTTTATGAGCCCATGCAATGATTTCCATTACAGAATCATACCTGTTTTTAATGCAGTGCTGCCTGAGGGCCCGAAGATCATGCTATATTGATTTTCACCCTTGTCCCTTGCTCACAGAGATTTCTCCAGATTCTCAGAATATTTTGATGATATTATATACTGTAGATGATGAGATATTCCTAGCCTTTGCAATTTTATGTTGAGGAACATTATTCTTAAATTGTTCCACAGATTGTTTTCACAGATTGGTGAACCTCTGCCCATCTTTACATCTGAAAGACTCTGCCTCTCTAAGATACTCATTTTATACCCAATCATGTTACTAATCTGTTGCCAATTAACCTCCAGCTGTTTCTTTTTAATAACACTTACTTTTCCAGGCTTTTGTTGCCACATCCCAACTTTTATGAGATGTGTTGCGGCCATCAAATTCAAAATTAACTCTTTTTTTGGCTTAAAATTGTACATTTACTCAGTTTAAACATTTCATATGTTTTCTATGTTCTGTTGTGAATAACATATGGGTTTATGAGATTTGCAAATCATTGCATTCTGTTTTTATTTACATTTTACACAGCATCTCAACTTTTTTGGAATTGGGGTTGTATGAACAGTGTTATGTTAGTTAATGTTTTGCACTTTGGTGTTTGATAAACAACATGACAAAATTACAGAGTTTGCATGTTCTCCCCGTGTTTCGGGGGTTTCCTCTGGGAACTCCGGTTTCCAAAGACATGCGTAGTAGGTTGATTGGCATCTCTAAATTGTCTGTAATGTGTGAATGTGCGTGATTGTGCCCCAAGTCCCCTGGGATAGGCTCCAGGCTCCCCAAGACCTTGTGTAGGATAAGCAGTACCGGAAATGGATGGATGGATTAATTATTTCCTTTTGATTAGTGAAAGCAGTCCTAGAGACTGGGATTGGGAGAAACCAGTTTGGATTTAGCCTGTAGCTGGGCACAATCTACTGAGAGGCTCTAAAAAATCTGCTACTTGCCTCTCTTCATAAATATCAGTAAAGAGATTTGCATCACACAGTGTCTTCTCAGCAGTGTCAGTGCCCTTAGGATCTGTGGGTGGAGAATTGTTAGGACAGATTTGTATCTAGTCTTTTCTTCCACAGCTATGAGATTATGATTCATTCTTATTATTCTCCACAGATAAGCGAGCAGAAGTCTGACAGACATGAAGTGTCCTCCTCAGTCTCCTAAGGCACTGGAACGCCAGTCATGTCCACCAGTGGGACAAAGCTGAGATACATATTTGAGACACAACATATGTTAGTCACCTCTGCAACGGCTGTCATGCCTCGCAGGGGAAACATCACTATCGTATTATGACACTGAAAATAAAAGAGCCAGGCTTGTGCCCCAAGATGGTCTTGCTTAGGCCAGAAATTATATCAAGGATGCACACATATTCGGCTGGTGACAGTTAGACCAGGGACTTCAGAAACAATATGTTTTGAGATTCAACTTTAGATTGAATAGCTTGTGTGTAATTACAGGGGTTTGTCTAGAACAAATATTTCCTTCATCTTCCGCTATAAACCAGTTGTCATTTCCAGTTTGCAAATAAATGAAAAGAAAAATATGAAAAACATATAAATAGAGCAGGAACCGCAAGGATGATGAGAGGTTGGCTGATAGGATAGGAAGAGGCCTGCAGCAATGTACGTTCTGGATGTAGCTAACAGATTGCCACTGCTCCCTATTTTCAGTGTTCATGTTCATATTCAAGTGTAAAAAGAGCACACAAAGTCCTATAATGCAGTTATATTATTGTTACAGCAAGGCAAAGACACCATGACAAAAAGATCAGAATGTAAAGACATTTTTAGAAAAGGAAACTCTTTTTTAAAGAAAAAGCACTACATTAATGACAATTTGCTTCAATTTTGGTATCATCCTCAAGAACATTAATACCAATTCACATGCCTCTGTGATGCAAATATGAGACCGGTAAAATAAACTGCAAAACATACTAATAAACTTATATGAATGTTTGATCTTATATGATTATTATTTATTTGTCGTTTTGGGCCTATAGCATATACAATAGTCAGTACACTAGTGTTGGTTTTCTCCCTGTGACCAATGAATTTAGCTGAAGTTGATCTGAGATCATTTCTTCATAAGCTTCATAAGGGAAATTAGCTTCTTCAGCTCCTCTCTGTAATAACAACCTGGCAAAGGACATCAGACTCTAGTGATGAGTAGAATAAGAGATAGAGCCAAAGAAGGGGGGGAGGGGGGGTGAGAAGGAAAGGGAGAGTAGGAGAGATAAAAAGTGTGAGGAAGTATAAGGTCTAGCGATATTGAATGAGGTGGTCAGGTCAGTTATCATGGAAAGAAACAGAGACAATAGTTGTAAGTAAACACTGTTCCTGTTGTATTTGTGTGAGGTGGGACCAATGACCACTGACCAATGCATGTGTTGTATATGTATGAGCTGGTATGTATGTGCATTGATAAGTTTATTTGTGTGTGCGTGTGTGTGTGTGTGTGTGTGTGTGTGTGTGTGTGTGTGTGTGTGTGTGTGTGTGAAGAACATCCTCTGCTGCATTAGACTGAGGCAGGTCAGAGTCAATCCTTGCTTGCCAAATAGGGGTGAGATCTGATTGACCATGACAGACATTTGACATGTAATTGCTCTAATCATGTTGGGAAAGGGGGATAAGGGGGTTGGGTGTAGTAGCGAGGCTTCAGTGATCCTACCTTCCCTTGGATGTGACATTTCCTTCTCTCCATCTTCTGTGGTGTTCCTCTTCTGTCTCCATCTCCCATACAGATCTACAGCTTCATTAGAGCAGTCAGTGTCACAAATGTGGGAGCAAATCTGAATGTGTCCCAAGCACCATGCGTTGTTGGTGGAAGAAATCAGGGCTGAGTAACAAGACAGATGGACAGTTAGGACTTGACCCTGGCAATGAAGAGATGGGGTACTGAAAATGTGAATCAGTGAATGACGTATTATTTGGTCCTAATCAGAAGAAAATCAAGAAGGGCCTGTGGCCACTAATGCATGCATGGACTGTTCTTCTGTGTGTGCCTTAATGGACAGGTGTGTGTGTGTGTGTGTGTGTGTGTGTGTGTGTGTGTGTGTGCACGCCACGCATGTATGTGTGTGGTTTGGGTGGGGGGTATAGGGGTGGGGGTGTATAGGTATATTACCCTGTCAGCTCTACTCATAGGTAGTGTTGTGCTGAGCCACTGTAATGATATGAGTGTTGTCAGCAGAGGCAGCCTGAGCTGGCTAGACAGGGGAAAAAGGAGAAAATTGTTACAGAGATTGAAGCACCGATCAGACAGCTTTGACAAGAATAAAGTCGAACTGAGGAGGACCACTCCTGGCCTAGTGTGTCTCGATACAGAGGTAGGTAAAGAGATATGTCTGCATGTGTGTGTGTGTGTGTGTGTGTGTGTGTGTGTGTGTGTGTGTGTGTGTGAGTGAGTGTGTGTTCATTTGTATTATTATTACAATAATACAACTGTGTGTGCTATTACTATTAAAATGTACCAAACAGTTTAACCAAGCCATGTCATGGGCATACACTGAATTAAACTGTCATGTTTAGAGCAAAGGTCCACATAAGCATGTACTGGATTTTCAGAAATAAACCAAACAATATTACTACAATATGGACTATAATCTATGCATATAACAGAACAGTTAAGGGTTTAATGGTTTTCCTTAACCACAGCTCTCTGTTAGTCCTATATTTGATCACTCAGAACCACCTCAGAACCTTAACAATTAACCTATCACTGCAAAAATTTAGTAGTTAATTGTTTTATTATTTAATAGACTCTTAGGAAAAACTAGGTTGGTCTGGGCTTCTTTGTATGGTTATTTTTGTAAGGTTCTACATAGAATCTTTAAGGGTTTCTCCTTAGAATGTAGTCTACTTGCTTAGTTCCCATAGTGCACCATTTTAGTATTTTTTATAAATGTATTTATTGGAATTGTGGACGTACTGTCTGACTGGCACTCAGTCACAGCATGATGACACCCGGTCACAGCATGATGACATCATCATTGTAAGTGCATACCCATGTGATAAGCATCAGTAGTTTCTCTCTTTAAATGGATAATGCAAATAGGAAATTAACAGATGGACAACCTAAATGCAGATGGCTGTTTTTAAAGCCCCAATTCAAGAAGTGCCTTTAGCCCTTAGGGCATTATAGGGAGAGAGAGAGAGAGAGAGATTATATGATTATAAACTATAAATGTATATAAGAATAAATGAGAATATATATATATTCTCAATTATCATTTATTCTTTTATACATTTATAGTTTATAATTATAGAATCTCTCTCTCTCTCATATATATATATATATATATATATATATATATATATATATATATATATATATATATATGTGTGTGTGTGTGTGTGTGTGTGTGTGTGTGTATAATGTGTGTGTGTGTATGATTATAAACAAACTAAAAATTTAACTAAAAATTACACATGGTTTCAGTTGCTATAGGATAGTTATGAAAAACATTTACATAATGTTACATAAATTACTCAGCATCCAACCACACTTGCTAAACTTGTAAGAGCATATAAAATATATATATATATATATATATATATATATATATATATATATATATATATATATATATATATATATATATATATAGTGTATCATTCATAAAAACAATCAGTATATGTCATTGTGCTCTATAATGTCCATTTTTCCTGGTTTTATGACTCTCCAATTATTTTTTGTCTGGGATTCGGATTATCTGCACACTCTGAGGTTGCTTTATATTATTGAATTAAGCAGCTCAGCCTGTAGCCAGAACCACAGTGGGCTCTGTTTCATGCCTGTAGCAGAGCAACAGATACTCTAGGGGCCAGCTTCAACAAAACCCCCTTTTGCATTCCTCACATGTTTCCCTGAGATATTCCATCCCCTGCATATTCAAGTGCTGTGGCATCAAATCCCCTTAAACAATGAGATTTTCCAGCCTCCCACACAACAGAACTCCCTCTCCTAATTTTTCTCAGGTGGTATTTTGACACCGCAAGTGAAGATTCTGCTTTTATCATTTATTCTTTGAGCCCTCAAGTTAGTATAAGTATTCCTACTTGGAAATTACTAGGAAATGTTAAACCACCCTATCATAACTGTACTGTATACCTAGTGTTTGTGAGTATTTTTATTATTTTATTTCATTATTTTAGTGTCCTTTTGTGTATGGTATCATTAATGATTTTCTATTAGCAAAAAGAAATGACACAAATAAAAAGCTACCAAGCTGTTCAGGTCATGTGGCAACTCAGCACCTGGGCCTGACTGATGCATTCAGTATACACACAACCTCTGATCAAGTAAGGTCGCTAGATCTGTGAACTTAGGTTCAGATATCTGTCTGTCAAACACAATAAAGAAATAGAGATGTAGATGCGTAATGTGAGTGTAGAGTGAAAGAGACATTGACTTTGATAGAGCCAAATGAATGGGCTGCTGTTAGTTCTGGGTCATTAACCCATTAAATTAGGGTGTCACTGACACAGAAAAGGGGGAGGTGAGAGGATGGTTCCTTGGCCCCTTTACGGTCCAGATCATCAGTGTCAAGCTTTTTGACTGAAAATGAGACCAACAAACGTGATAGAGATATGGGCATAATCCTTAGACAAGAAGGATCCTTAATCAGCAATGGGTTCATGAGCTTACAAAACAGCATCAGAATTAAAGAGGGCATTAAAAAATAGCTAAAATGTTTTGACAGTGTGTGATTAATCAATGTCATTTGTTTGAAAACACTGATAAGGCTGGAATATGAAAGGCTGCTTTCTGGAGACCAAATTTCCTTGAAGTTTTTCCATTACTCGCTCTTCTTTCTGTCATTTATTGCTTCAGTTGACCTCTGTTCTACTCCATGAATATAACATGAATGTAACACTATTGTGAGTTATAACACAGCAAAAACTTATCACACTCACTCTGCTCTTCTCCTCTGCTAATGCTGTAACCAAGCCATTTTAATATTCGTTGATTTCCACCAGTCCACCTTGTGTGCCAAGATCCACAACACAATTACAGATGTGTTAAACTTGTCGTACATCTGGTCTGGGGAAAGTGATTCCATCCTATTTCTTTGTAATCACTGAAACAAAGGCTGTTGGCAGCGGTGGGAAATGTAATTAGCTACTTCTAGCTTGCTTTGGGGGCAGTAACAGAGCCCAGTTAATGTTGTCATAGTGATGTTTGGGGAAAGGTATTGGCTGTCTGTGGCCAGCAAGGCCCAGGTTTATTCTCTCTTAATGGGCTTTGGGCTGAGCTCCCAGTGGAGAGTTTGGTTGACGATCTGACAAAGTTATCTGAAGATAAGTAGGTTGGGGATAGAGAGAGAGAGAGAGAGAGAGAGAGAGAGAGAGAGAGAGAGAGAGAGTAGACCAATGCAGTCACATAGTACAATCGCTCACACATACACACACACAGACACACACACACACAGTTCTTACCTGATCCCCTTATAAACTTTGTCTGAGCATTGCCACCTATTGTTCCATTTGTGTCTTCATAATATTAGCTTTACCAGTCTTCATAAGGTTCTCAATCTGTCAATGCCATGATCAGTCCTCCACCACTGAGACTTGGGACCTATCTAAACAGGATTTGTTTTACATAGAGGAGTGCGTCATTGTAATTATTACCAAAGTATCTCTGTGATTTTATAATAATTATAATAATAATTAAATAAAATAAAAATTTCCAAAATGACCTGTAGGTGTTACATACCCATGTAAAATAACCTGTTGGTGAAGATTCTATCATATCCTGTGGGAAAGAATTTGGATATGTTTTCATAAAAATGGAAAAACTAAAGAAAGCACTCTTTGGTATTGTTAAAATAAGCTAAAACTGCAAAACAGCTAAAGCTAAAACAGCTTTTAAAAAAGCTTCCTGCATTTAGTCTACTAATCATCAAGCCCAAATTTTTTGTATTGTTTCTATTGAAGAAAGGAGAGGCATGGATTATACATAGCATAACATAACATAACTTTTTTTGGCAAGACATACACTGTGTAGATATCTGTGAATTGCACAGTGATCGCTTCTACTGTGT